>NW_021834524.1:45000-55000 GCF_006345805.1 Octopus sinensis
TATATATTATATATCATCATCATATATATATATATACACACACATATATATATATATATATATGTATAGGGGGAGAGTTCACGAAAAAAAGAAAAGACGAAGACAGGTGGTGTAGACAAGAAACAGATGTATTAGAGTAGCGCTCATATATATGTATATATATATATATACACACACACACAAAAGAAATTTTTGTGCCCAAAATATAAAGGTTTTTTTAAAATTTCCGCATTGTTACAATCTTTCCTGATTTCTCATTTCATATACATACATAATTATATTACATACACACACACATATATATATTTATGTATATATATATATATATATATATATATATATATATATATATATATATATATATATACATTTATATACATACACACACACACACACGCATATGTAATGATGATATCAAGCAGAGGTATCCAGTCTTGTCTGGATGCCAAATATAAGGAAACATTCAAGAAATGAACTAACAGCAAATTTTTATGTTTCTTCTGTTACCATTTCTATTTTTTTGGGGTTTTTTGGCAAGATAAATATATTGGCATTTATGGCGATTACTGTGCATATATATATATGCACAGTCCATCCCCTCCTCACCGTGGTGGGGACGCTGGCAACGGGTAGTGTCAGAGCTATGCCGTCGGGAACTTTGGTTCCTGGTAGGGCCACCCAAGGCAGATTGGTCTGACACCGAGTGGTATTAGGGCCATAAGCCGGCAGACGAGGCTCTGGTGAAAATCCTCGGAGTGTCTGTTTGTGTCCCCAAAGTCCATCTCCTCCTCACCGTGGTGGGGACGCTGGCAACAGGTAGTGTCAGAGCTATACCATCGGGAACTTCGGTTCCTGGTAGGGCCACCCAAGGCAGATTGGTCTGACACCGAGTGGTATTAGGGCCACAACCTGGCAGACTGGGCTATAGTAGAATATACTTGCCCAAGATGTCACACAATGGGACTGAACCCAGAACCATGTGGTTGGGAAGCAACCTTCTTATCACACAGCCACTCTTGTGCCTATATAAGCTTGATATTCTTTCATTATATTATTACTATGAGTTTCATCATAACATGGTTTTTCAGGTAATCTCTCTATATATAAACGGCAAAATGTCTGCGTGCGTGTCCTTTATACAAATCCACAATTTTTCAGTTAGAGGGCTCACACTTTCTATGTTAATTCAAAACCGTTGAAGGGTGGTCGTGCACATCTTTACATTTCCCCAGTCACCCTGTAAATCTCTCTATATATAAACGGCAAAATGTCTGTCTGTGTGTGTGTCCTCTATACAAATTCACAATTTTTCAGTTAGAGGGCTCGCACTTTCTATGGTCATTCAAAACCATCCAAGGGTGGTCATGCACATCTTTACATTTCCCCAGTCACCCCGCAAAACCATTAAAAAATCAATAGAAGTGACTTTTTTGTGAATTTTCTATCCAAAACCCAATCAAAATGCCTGAAACTTGATACGCCAATTGAATGCCAGCTAGCTGTATGTGATTGGTCGGAGATTTGGACAGTACTCGTGTGTATGTGTGCACGCACGCAGCTGTATATGCATGCACTAGCGCTATGACTCAGGTCATAGTGCTAGTAGTTAATAATTCATCTCGTGTTTCATCCTATAATGAAACTAGAAATAAATATTCTTTGCAATATTTTAATTACAAGACATGCTTTTTCCTTGGCTCTCGTGTCTGTGTTTATTGTACATCCACATGTTCGTGGTTACTTAAGCATCTGTGTGTATGTATATATATATAATAAATTAATAAATAAATAAAACATGCATATATACATACATATATGTACGTACCTACCTCTACATGCATATATGGGCACAGGACACCAAAATAATATCGAACACAATGAGAAACGAAAACATAAACACAAAACCAAGGAACTGGACATTTTTCTTAAACAACGAAAAAATAGAGTACAGGACATACAATACAAGGAAAATTCCCCTTCTTCAGTCGCCTTTGTTTCATCTACTCCACGTTTCGATATATATATATGTGTCTATAATATAATTTTAACTATTACTATATGTGTGAATGTGCCTCTACATCAGCATATAAATTTGACCAGTTTAATATCTATGTATGTGTATATATATATGAGTATGTATGTGAAAATGTGTCATTGTATGTTTGTATATTTGTGTAATTTGTCCAGTATGTGTATGTATTTGTATGCGTGTTTCTGCTGCAAGTTAGTTGTGGCTAAGTGTATTTATTAATGAAGAGAGACATCACTCCAACTTCAACGTTAATTAAGCACTAAGTACTATTTGAAAAGAAGCAAATGTGAGTTCAACTGGGAATTCATGTTTCGCCCCATTGGGATATCATTAACATCTCTCTGGGAGTAAGTACTTAGTAATTTATTTAATAAATGAGGTCACCTTTACTAATTAGGTGTGAAATACTATTAGAATAGGAAATCATCGTTTAATGTTCGCTTTCCATGCTAGCATGGGTTGGACGATTTTGACTGAGGGCTGGCAAGCCTGATGGTTGCACCAGGCTCCAATCTTGATCTGGCAGAGTTTCTACAGCTGGATGCCCTTCCTAACGCCAACCACTCCAAGAGTGTAGCGGGTGCTTTTACATGCCACCGGCAAGGAAGGTAGACAGCCGCTCTGGCAGTGATCACGCTCAGATGGAGCTATTAGCGCTCCACTGGCACAAGTGCCAGTCATCAAATTTGGTTCAATTATATATATCATCATCATCATCGTTTAATGTCCACTTTCCATGCTAGCATGGGTTGGACGGTTCAATTGGGGTCTGGGAAGCCCGAAGGCTGCACCAGGCCCAGTCTGATCTGGCAGTGTTTCTACAGCTGGATGCCCTTCCTAATGCCAACCACTCCGAGAATGTAGTGGGTGCTTTTTATGTGCCACCGACACGGGGCGGGGGCCAGTCAGGCAGCACTGGCAATGACCTCACTCGAATCTTTTTACACGTGTCACCGGCACAGGTGCCAGTGAAGCAACGTTGGTAAGGTGCCAGTGAAGAAATGAAAGAGAAAACTAAAATATTGAAAACAAAAATAAAAAGGAACTGTATGTAAAGAGAGCAGCCAAGAGATGTGTGTGTGTGTGTGTGTGTTACTCTTATTGGGACATGTTACTCTTATTGGGACATCACCACAGATTTAAGTAGGTTCCTTCTCATCTGAGGGCATGAAGAGATTAATTTCATGAGCCTCTTCAAAGTTTTGCTTTGATGTTACAAGATCAATAAGCTTTACAAGGTACAAGGACTATAGAAAGCATTTAAGTGTGTGTAAGTTGACATTTTATGATAGTAAGTATGTTGCTATTAAAAAAAAATAACATGCTGTCAGATTTCAGCCTAATTCTGTTGACAATGGCCTAAATGTATAATTATGTTGATAAAACCAACACTTGAATTGGTTGGTGGTCATTCCCATTATTATCAATGCATTTTTTTGGTTAATGTAAGATGTTATAGTAGTTGCATATACAACTGATTTCTCCCGGCAGTTCTTGAAGTGAAACTAGCTTATGTTTATGTATGGTGGTGTATATCCTAGTTGTTATTGCTGTTTTTATTTTATTTAACACGAACGTGGTGAGCTGAGAGAATCGTTAGCATGCTGGACAAAATGCTTGGCAGTATTTTGCCTGTCTTCCCGTTCTGAGTTCAATTTTCCACCGAGGCCAACTTTGCCTTTCATCCGTTTGGGAGCAATAAAATAAGTACCAGCTGAGTACTGGGGTCGATGTAATTGAATATTTCCTCTCCCCAAATTTCAGGCCTTGATCGATCAACATCAATGGAAATTGTAGTTGTGATACCAGTGCCGGTGGCACGTAAGCGAACCATTCGAACG
Organism: Octopus sinensis; assembly: GCF_006345805.1. Lineage (NCBI taxonomy): Eukaryota > Metazoa > Mollusca > Cephalopoda > Octopoda > Octopodidae > Octopus > Octopus sinensis. The sequence goes on from NW_021834524.1 coordinate 48,874, forward strand.
TGGCCGTTGCCAGCGCTGCCCTGACGGGCCTCTGTGCTGCTGACATGTAAAAAGCACCATCCGATCATGGCCCTTGCCAGCCTCGCCTGGCACCTGTGCCGGTGGCACGTAAAAAGCACCCACTACATGCACAGAGTGGTTGGCGTTAGGAAGGGCATCCAGCTGTAGAAACATTGCCATATCAGACTGGGCCTGGTGCAGCCTTCTGGCTTCCCAGACCCCCGTTGAACCGTCCAACCCATGCTAGCATGGAAAGCAGACACTAAATGATGATGATGATGATGCTTATAGAGGAAAGGATGATTTTACTCGAAAAGTGAAGTGAGGTCGTCGCTGTGGCCGGTGCCAGTGTCGCATAAACAGCCTGTTTAAAAGAACCCTTGAATTGTCAGGCAATATGCAGTACTTGAGAAGTTAAGTTAAGTTAAGTTAATTTTTTGGCTCAAAAAGCATAAAGCAAGGCCATGTAGGGGGACATGGAGTTATGTACAGGGAGGGTGGTCATGCAAAGAGTTCAGGCCACTTGTGGTCAAGGGAGACTTTGAACCGAGCGGTCGTCGGCATCTTCACTATCTCGTCTGGCAGCTTATTCCACGGATCCGCAACCCGGACGGAGAAAGCCCCTCTCCTTCGATTGACATGAAATCGTCGCAGATAGAGCTTTTCGGAGTGACCCCACAGCCGACGTTCTGGAGCAGGAGTGAAGAACAGCTCTTTCGAGAGGTTGTGGAGTGTTGTGGAGTATTGTGGATGCGTGTGAGAGACAATGTTATTAGGTCGGTGTTGTTAGGTCAGTGTTGTGAGGTGTTGTAGATATGTGTAAGAGATAGTGTTGTTACGTCGGTGTTGTGGGGTGTTGTAGATATGTGTAAGAGATTGTGGTGTTAGGTCAGTGTTGTGGGGTGTTGTAGATATGTGTAAGAGATAGTGTTGTTAGGTCAGTGTTGTGGGGTGTTGTAGATATGTGTAAGAGATAGTGTTGTTAGGTCAGTGTTGTGGGGTGTTGTAGATATGTGTAAGAGATAGTGTTGTTAGGTCAGTGTTGTGGGGTGTTGTAGATGTGTGTAAGAGATAGTGTTGTTAGGTTGGTGTTGTGGGATGTTGTAGATGTGTGTAAGAGATAGTGTTATTAGGTCGGTGTTGTGAGGTGTTGTAGATGTGTGTAAGTGATAGTGTTGTTAGGTCGGTGTTGTGAGGTGTTGTAGATGTGTGTAAGTGATAGTCTTGTTAGGTCGGTGTTGTGGGGTGTTGTAGATGTGTGTAAGAGACAGTGTTGTTAGGTCGGTGTTGTGAAGTGTTGTAGATGTGTGTAAGAGATAGTGTTGTTAGGTAAGTGTTGTGAGGTATTGTAGATATGTGTAAGAGATAGTGTTATTAGGTCGGTGTTGTAGAAGTGTTGTGGCATGTTGTAGATGTGTGTAAGAGATAGTATTATTAAGTCAGTGTTGTAAAAATGTTCTGAAGTGTTGTGCATGTGTCTGGACTAAGTAGGAAAGATGGCACGAAAGAAATGGCCCCTACAACTAGCATGTTGCAAGATCCTATTGAGACTCATGTTTATTATTATTATAGAATGATCCCGGATGGTGGGGGTTCCATGATTATCCTTGATGATCCCCCTGTTTCAGGACCACATCAGTATCCCATTTCTTTTTTCCTTAAAGCCATAGACAATGTAGACTTCCCTCCTTTGAATGTACCCCGAATGTTTCCCTTTTTTTTATCCTTCCATTATAATGTAAACCCCCAACACTTTATGTTTCTCTTTGTGTTGTCCTTCTCATCCTTCGTCCTTTTGGCAAATGAAAGAAATTATTATTGTTATTATTATTATTGTTGTTGTTGTTGTTGTTTGTTGTTGCTGTTGTTGTTGTCGTGGTAAATGTAGTTCATAGCTGTGTTACTAAGAATTGTTGCTAAAACAACTCTGCCAATCTAAAGAGAGCAGCCAAGAGGTTGTGTGTGTGTGTGTGTGTGTATGTGTGTGCATGTATGTGTATGTATGATGAAGATGCTGACAGTGGGGTTGATAATAGTGGCAGCAGCAGCAGCGGCGGCGTTGGTGCTTGTGTTTATGACGGATGATGACAATGATGATGATGATGATGATAGTGATGGGGGAAGCTGGTAATAATAGCATTGATGGTGTTGTTGTTAGTGGTGGTGGTGGTGGTGGTGTTGATGACTGCACTGAGACTTTCAAATGATGAAGAGAGAAGAGAAAGAGAAAGAGAAAGAAAGGGAGAGAGAGAGAGGGAGAAGGAGAGGACATAGACAAGTACTGAGTGAGGGAGGGAGGGGACTCTCAGCATGCCGTGGGAAAGGAATTCAAGAGGAATTCTCATCTGTCCTTCGTCCACTCAATCTTCTCTCTCTCTCTCTTTCTCTCTCTCTTTCTCTCTCTCTTTCCTCTCTCTACCTCCCACCATCACCACCCACAATTCAGTCTCCTCTCAGCTCTTGTCTCTTACCGCCACCACCACCACGAACAACAACAACAACACTGCCACCACCACCACCGCTCACTCACTCTCTCTTCTCTGTAATCTCCATTCCCCCCCCGCTTCCATCCCCACCTTGATTATTATCTCCCACCACCACCACCACCATCCACTCTCTCTCTCTCTCTCTCTATCTCTCTATCTCTCCTCATCTCTCACCACCATCACCACCCACAATTCAGTCCTCTCAGGTCTTGTCTCTTACCACCACCACCAACAACAACAACATTGCCACCACCATCCACTCTCTCTCTTTCTCTCTCTCTCCTCATCTCTCACCACCACCATATCAGCTACCTTCTCTCCATTTTTATCTCCCACCACCACCACTCACTCACTCACTCTCTCTTCTCTGTAATCTCCATTCCCCACTTCCACCACCACCCCCGCCTTGATTATTATCTCCCACCACCACCACCATCCACTCTCTCTCTCCTATCTCCTCTCCCCACCTCTCACCACCACCTTATTGGTTGTCTTCTCTTGATTCTAATCTATCCCCATCTTCACCACCTTCTCAGCACTTACCTCCCACCACCACCTCCTGTCTTCTCTCTTCTCTTCCCTCCCACTGTCACCACCTACACCCTCTTCTCTTTGGTCTTACTTCCACCACCACTACCACCCCTCTGTCTTCTCACTATTCTTACCTCTCACCACCACTGCCCACTCCCACTTCCTTTTGTCATTAACTCTCCCCCCCACTAGATAACTTCCCTCTCTGCCTTCACCTCCTGTTGCTTTCCACTACTAGTTCTCTCTCTCTCCCTCTCTTTCTATCTCTCTATATTTCTCTCTCCATCTATCTCTCATCTCTTCTTCCCTTCATGTACCTCTCTTTCCACCCCCTACCTTTTTCTTACCCCTCCATCAACACCTCCACCATCTGCACTCACCTATCTCCCCCCTTTTTCAACACTATCCATCACCCCTTCCTCCCACCCTGCCTCACACCGCTCCATCACTTGTAAAGAAGAAAGGAGGGGCAGCAGTGGTAGCAGTGAGAGCAAATGTGTCTGCGTGTGTGTGTGTGTGTGTGTGTGTATGAGTATGAGTGTGTGTGTGTGTGAGAGAGCGTGTGTGTGTGAGTGTATGTGTGTGTGTGTGAGTGTGTGTGTGAGAGAGTGTGTGTGTGTGAGTGTGTGTGTGTGAGAGAGCGTGTGTGTGTGAGTGTGTGTGTGAGTGTATGTGCACGTGTGTGTGAGAGAGAGTGTGTGAGTGTATGTGTGTGAGTGTAAGTGTGTGTGTGTATGTGCGCGTGTGTGTGAGTGTATGTGTGTGTGTGTGTGTGTGTGTGTTTCAGCGCATGTTGCTGCTGGTGTTCTTGGTTAGGTTAGCCACCCCCCCTGGTTAAGCAGACCTATATGATCAAAGGCATTCCAAACGTGCCCATCCCTTGTTTAAGGGTTATTTAGAAACCACATTATCTCTCCATGTCCTCTCTTCAAAATGCATATTCACAATATTTCCATCTACACAAAGTTCCAATCTGTTTGGTCTGCAATTGTCATCAGGCATCTTATTCTTGGATGTCTACAGAGAACCGGACTGGATTAGAACTCTCGTCATCTGTGCAAGCAACTGCTAGAATATGCAAGACTTTCTCTTTTCTTTTCATATTTTGTCTTTTCACCAACTAGGTGTAGGAGTGGCTGTGTGGTAAGTAGCTTGCTTACCAACCACATGGTTCCGGGTTCAGTCCCACTGTGTGACACCTTGGGCAGGTGTCTTCTACTATAGCCTTGGGCCGACCAAAGCCTCGTGAGTGGATTTGGTAGACGGAAACTGAAAGAAGCCCGTCGTATAGGCGCAGGAGTGGCTGTGTAGTAAGTAGCTTGCTTACCAACCACATAGGTCCGGATTCAGTCCCACTGCGTGACACCTTGGGCGAGTGTTTTCTACTATAGCCTCGGGCCGACCAAAGCCTTGTGAGTGGATTTGGTAGACGGAAAGTGAAAGAAGCCCGTCGTATATATATATAGGTGCAGGAGTGGCTGTGTGGTAAGTAGCTTGCTTACCAACCACATGGTTCCGGGTTCAGTCCCACTGTGTGACACCTTGGGCAGGTGTCTTCTACTATAGCCTTGGGCCGACCAAAGCCTCGTGAGTGGATTTGGTAGACGGAAACTGAAAGAAGCCCGTCGTATATATGTATATGTATTTATATGTGTGTGTGTTTGTGTATTTGTGTTTGTCCCCCAAACATCACTTGACAACAGATGCTGGTATGTTTACGCCCCCATAACTTAGCGGTTCGGCAAAATAGACCAATAAAATAAGTGCTAGGCTTGCAAAGAATAGTCGATTTGCTCGACAAAAGGCAGTGCTCCAGCATGGCCACAGTCAAATGACTGAAACAAGTAAAAGAAAGAAAGAAAGAATCTTTGGTTTATATCGTTGCCAGTGCCACTGGACTGGCTCCTGTGCGGGTGACACATAAAAAACACTTTTTGAACATGGTCATTACCAGTATTGCCTGACTGGCCCTTGTTCCGGTTGCACGTAAAAGCACCCACTACACTCTCAGAGTGGTTGGCATTAGGAAGGGCATCCAGCTGTAGGAACTTTGCCAGATCAAGATTGGAGCCTGGTGCAGCCTTCTGGCTCACCAGTCCTCACTCAAACCATCCAACAATGCAATTAAGGATAGCAATGACCAACAAAACCTGTCCTGCATTGAGTAACAATGGGTGGAAATGTGTCCTATCATGAAACGTTTTCCCCCTTCATGGGAATCCAGCTGCAAGTACCATCAGGGACACCTTGAAGATTCTTATTCATAGTTCAGGTTTTAGCACCATCATCATCATCATCATCATCGTTTAACGTCCGTTTTCCGCGCTAGCACGGGTTGGACGGGGCTGCACCAGGCTCCAGTCTGATCTGGCAGTGTTTCTACAGCTGGATGCCCTTCCTAACGCCAACCACTCCATGAGTGTAGTGGATGCTTTTTATGTGCCACTGGCACAGGTGCCAGGGGTTCTGGCATCGGCCACGATCGGTTGGTGCTTTTAATGTGCCACCGGCACAGAAGCCAGCATAGGCCACGTTCGGATGGTGCTTTTTATGTGCCACCGGCAAGCTCTATCTCTTTTCCTCTCTCTCTCTCTCTCTCTCTCTCTCTCTCTCTCTCTCTCTCTCTCTCTCCCTCTCACTCCCTCTACGCATACCCTGCAAGGGCCTGTTTTATTAACCTTCAAACACTTGATTGCCAGATGTTTTGAAGCTTCTTACAGGTCCTCTATGCTAGTCCCTTATGCATAAAACAGTTTGACTTACAATCAGCAATGAGAGACCCAAGGCACTTGAAGTCGTTGACCTCCTTGAGTTGTATGCCAGCATCTGAAGAAATTAGCAGGTGACATTCATCCTCATCAAGACATCAGTGCAGCCAATACCATTATCAACCTATCAATCAATCAATCAGTCAACCAATCAATCAATCAATCAATCATCTATCTATCTATCTATCTATCTATCTATCTATCTATCTATCTATCTATCTATCTATCTATCTATCTATCTATCTATCATCTATCTATCTATCATCTATCTATCTATCTATCTATCTATCTATCTATATCTATATATATATATATATATATATATAATATATATATATATAT
>NW_021834525.1:5000-15000 GCF_006345805.1 Octopus sinensis
TAAATTAAGTACCAGTTACGAACTGGGGTCTATGTAATCGACTTAATACCTATGTCTGTCTTTGTTTGTCCTCTCTGTGTTTAGCCCCTTGTGGGTAGTAAAGAAGTAGGTATTGCAGTGGCGGTGGGGATAAAATAGTCTAGTTGGCGGTGGCGGTGATGGTAATGATGCTACTGTTGATGTTGGTGATAGCATGATGATGGTGGTGGTGGTATTACAATGATGGTGTTGGCGGTAGTTCGCATAATAAGGTAACGTTAATGTGATAGTGGTGGTGGCGGTGCGATGGTGTTGAAGACAAGAGGGGTGGGTGCTGAAAAGGGCTGTCCCTGAAAAGTTCCTGGCTTTAAGGGTATCGAGAAAATCCTGGTTGGAGAGACCTAACCTTTCGAGTTCTTTTACAGGGCTTAGAAAACCCGAAGGACCGCTGCAATAAGTATGAATCTGAGGTGTTTGTGTGTGGGGGAGGAGAAATATGTTGATTAAAATCATAATTGGATCTTTTCGGTTTGAACGGCAGTTTTTTCTAGCAGTGTCATATGAAATTGTCACCCATAATTATGACCCTAGAATCAATCTATTGCATTTCAATCTGGGTTAGGGTTAGTTAGGGTTAGGGGAAGGGTATCTTTTTTTCTTTACAAATGTAAATAAATCCAATCTGTTTCTTAAACGAGGGACATATTCATACGGCACACAATGTTGTTTACCTCAATGGACGTCATTGATTGGTTGAAATTGCAGAAATTGAAGAAAAAAAAGCCAACAAATATCTTACAAACTATAGAATTTTCTCAATAAAGCCAAGAGAAAAAGATGTTTAATAAATACATTCTACCAGTATACGAAGTTTAAAAGTGTTTAGTTAAACTCTTTTACTTGTTTCAGTCATTTGACAGCGGCCATGCTGGAGCACCGCCTTAATCGAGCAACTCGACCCCGGGACTTATTCTTTTTGTAAGCCCAGTACTTATTCTATCGGTCTCTTTTGCTGAACCGCTAAGTAACGGGGACATAAACACACTAGCATCGGTTATCAAGCAATGCTAGGGGGACAAACGCAGACACACAAACACACACACGCATATATATATATATATATATATATACATATATACGACGGGCTTCTTTCAGTTTCCGTCTACCAAATCCACTCACAAGGCATTGTCGGCCGAGGCTATAGAAGAAGACACTTGCCCAAGGTGCCAGCAGGGGACTGAACCGGAACCATGTGGTTGGTAAGCAAGCTACTTACCACACAGCCACTCCTGCACCTATACACACACACACATATATACGACGGGCTCTTTCAGTTTCCGTCTACCAAATCCACACAAGGCATTGGTCGGCCCGAGGCTATAGAAGAAGACACTTGCCCAAGGTGCCACGCAGGGGACTGAACCGGAACCATGTGGTTGGTAAGCAAGCTACTTACACACAGCCACTCCTGCACCTATACACACACACACATATATACGACGGGCTTCTTTCAGTTTCCGTCTACCAAATCCAATCAAGGCATTGGTCGGCCCGAGGCTATAGAAGAAGACACTTGCCCAAGGTGCCACGCAGTGGGACTGAACCTGGAACCATTGGTGGTAAGCAAGCTACTTACCACACAGCCACTCCTGCACCTATACACACACACACATATATACGACGGGCTTCTTTCAGTTTCCGTCTACCAAATCCACTCACAAGGCATTGGTCGGCCCGAGGCTATAGAAGAAGACACTTGCCCAAGGTGCCACGCAGTGGGACTGAACCTGGAACCATGTGGTTGGTAAGCAAGCTACTTACCACACAGCCACTCCTGCACCTATACACACACACACATATATACGACGGGCTTCTTTCAGTTTCCGTCTACCAAATCCACTCACAAGGCATTGGTCGGCCCGAGGCTATAGAAGAAGACACTTGCCCAAGGTGCCACGCAGTGGGACTGAACCTGGAACCATGTGGTTCGTAAGCAAGCTACTTACCACACAGCCACTCTTGCGCCTATATGTGGAAATTATGTTAAAAACTGCCGTTGAAACCGAAAAGATCCCGAGTTCTTATACAGGGCTTAGAAAAACCGAAGTATCGGTGCAATTAGTGTGAATCTGAGATGTGTCTGTGTGTGTGGGGAGAGAAATATGTTGATTAAAATCATAATTAAACTGATCCTCCTGTATTTTCTTTTACCCACAGCCAGGAACTTTTCAGCGCCACCCTCGGATGTGACACATATGCACACTCTCTCCCGCTCTCTCTCTCACACTATGTGCGCGCGCTTGTGTGCGTACAACACGGCTGTTTCAATTACGTAACGTGAATCATTAGAATTTTTAAGATAAGCTATCATCACTCCATCACTCATCAAACATATTTACGATAGGGCACAGAGTACGGACCAACAAAAGATAAGATTTTGCAGAAACATATCTGGAGTGGCTGTGTGGTAAGTGGCTTGCTTACCAACCACATGGTTCCGGGTTCAGTCCCACTGCGTGGCATCTTGGGCAAGTGTCTTCTGCTATAGCCCCGGGTCGACCAATGCCTTGTGAGTGGATTTGGTAGACGGAAACTGAAAGAAGCCTGTCGTATATATATGTGTTTCTGTGTGTGTGTGTTTGTCCCCCTAGCATTGCTTGACAACCGATGCTGGTGTGTTTACGTCCCTGTTACTTAGCGGTTCGGCAAAAGTGACCGATAGAATAAGTACTGGGCTTACAAAGAATAAGACTGCGGCCATGCTGGAGCACCGCCTTTAATCGAGCAACTCGACCCCGGGACTTATTCTTTTGTAAGACCAGAACTTATTCTATCGGTCTCTTTTGCCGAACCGCTAAGTAACGAGGACATAAACACACCAGCACCAGTTGTCAAGCATATACACACATGCACATATATATATATATATATATACATATATACGACAGGCTTCTTTCAGTTTCCGTCTACCAAATCCACTCACAAGGCTTTGGTCGGCCCGAGGCTATAGTAGAAGACATTTGCCCAAGGTGCCACGCAGTGGGACTGAACCCAGAACCATGTGGTTGGTAAACAAGCTACTTACCACACAGTCACTCCTGCGCCTATATATATATATATATACATATACATATATACGACGGGCTTCTTTCAGTTTCTGTCTACCAAATCCACTCACAAGGCTTTGGTCGGCCCGAGGCTATAGTAGTAGACACTTGCCCAAGTGCCACGCAGTGGGACTGAACCCGGAACTATGTGGTTGGTAAACAAGCTACTTACAACACAGCCACTCCTGTGCCTATTAAATAAAACTATGTATATGATGGGCTTCTTTCAGTTTCCGTCTACCAAATCCACTCACAAGGCTTTGGTCGGCCCGAGGCTATAGTAGTAGACACTTGCCCAAGGTGCCACGCAGTGGGACTGAACCGGAACCATGTGGTTGGTAGGCAGCTACTTACCACACAGCCACTCCTGCGCCTATATATATATATATATATATATATATATATATATATGTATATATATATATATATATACACACACATATACATATATACGATGGGCTTCTTTCAGTTTCCGTCTACCAAATCCACTCACAAGGCTTTGGTCGGCCCGAGGCTATAGTAGAAGACACTTTCCCAAGGTGCCACGCAGTGGGACTGAACCCAGAACCATGTGGTTGGTAAACAAGCTACTTACAACACAGCCACTCCTGCGTCTATACATACACATCTCTCACATACTCTTCACAGTCAATCTCACTCCGCTCTCGCCTTCTCTTTAAATTTTACCCCTCCACCTCATCAGCACGCATGTTAATCAACTGGAGCTAGTTAATTACAGGTGTTAAAGTTTCAACCTTCCTCCTTGGCAGAACTGATGATAACTGTTGCTCTTTTGCTCTTTCCCCAATGTTGTCTTTAATCGTGTAAATCCCAAACGTTAATCTCCGATTATAAAACTCAGGTTTCAGAAAGTGTGTGCGGTTGGTCGGTCGGTTGTAGTTGTAACTGTTGTTATTCTTGTTAGTAATTAGCAGTGGTGGTGATAGTGTGTTGGTATGTTGTGGTGGTGGTGGCAATGGTGATTTGCGGTGGTGATGGTGATGATGGTGTTGGCGATGGTGATTCTAGTTGCGTCTGATGGCACTGTAATGGAATGGTAAGGCGGCAAGCTGGCACAATAGCTAGCACGCTGGACGGAATGCTTAGCGGTATTTTGTCCACTGCTACGTTCTGATTGAACACACATGTGATTCAAAAGCCTTTCCAACCATGGCTATCCTAAAGCATTTTTCAGATATATTGTACCTTATGAACTACACTTTGGTTCACAAGGCAGTAGGATGTGATTTGAGGGAGATCTGGTCTGTTATTTCTACTTGGTCTCACTACCATATAGAGGTCTCCCTTGTTGGTTAATACATTTATACATACATAAAAAATAGTGTGTGATTTGAAGGAAACTTGGCTGTCATTTCTATCAGGTCTAGACAGTAGCATAGAACCTGAGCACATTTGGCTGGTATATCTACCAGGTCTAGTGACCATACAGAGGTCTCCCTCAATGGCTGTCATAGAGGTTTCATTGGCTCATACATACACTTGCGTCAGAAATTAATTAGCACTTCTCAAATTTCTACATTAAACAGGTTAAATCAATTAACCTATGAGCTGTTCAAAATGTCTTACGCGATGAGAAAACTTAGTATGGTGTGATTTCGGTCCTTGCGAGGCGCTACCTATATCTATTAAACAAAGGAATTTGTCTGCATCCGCACTCCAAGTTGTTGTTGCACTGCTATGTCAACATCATAAGGCTGTAGACTCTCAAACTGCTCTGCAAACAAAGTTACGTCATCGTTCTGCGCAACAGTGAACTCGCAACAAAGCAATAGTTCAAGATATGGCCACTAGGTGACAGCACATACCTTGAGTGAAGAGCAAATCAAGGGTGCTAATTAATTTCTGACGGTAGTGTATATATAAATATACAAATGTTAGTAGGGTATAATTTGAAGGAGAGTTGGCTGCTATTTCTACCAAGTTTAACTACCATGTAGAACTTGCCTTGTTGACTCAAAAACACATATACACATGCGTCAGACAGCAGGCTGTGATTCGAGGGAGATTTGGCTGATATTTCAATCAGGTTGATCCACACCAACCACATTTGAGCTCTCCTTTGGCTTGGGATCAATATAGTTCTCAAAAAAAAAAAAAAAAAAAAAAAATTCGATCAAGCTCAATGAAATATAGGTCCCAGTTTATTAGTTGGAAAAAAAAAATTGATCAATCAGATCGATGAGAACAATCAATATATTTAATTTAATTATCTGAAATCAAAATAAATTAAGGAAAGCAAATTTGATACACCCAATCACATGGAAAAGTAGTGGGTGTATATTATGTGTATGTATGTATGTGCATATGTGTGTGTATGTATGTATGTATGTCAGGTCACTTTCGAGTGCTACTGGTAACATGTAACCCAGTACAACCTGTTGCATGGTCGGGTCATCGGCGACTAAACCGGCAACCCCACCAAGCTTGCTTGGCGAGGAGGGTGTTTATTGGACACCCTGCGGGATGAAAAGCAAAACCCGTCAAAGGGCGGTGGAACTCTTGAGAGTCAACGGCCGTCCAATAAATGTCTTGAGGCTGTATCATGCGCGGGGACATAGAAATAATCGGACTGAATACCCGATCGCGCGGTTAAACCATTGGGAGTGAAGGATTCCTAGCTTTTGTTAGGGCATCCTTCTAGGAGAAGGTAACTCAGGTAACTGGGATAACTCTGACATAAAACCTGCGGCTCAGTGGTTACCGGTGATGTTGACTTGTTCTTCTTTTCGGATTATGGCTGCTGTTGCTTAGTGAGTGGGATTGACTCAGTGCACAACCTTTCCTCATTTAAAAAAAAAATCTTCTTGCACAGGCATTGCACGATAACAACATTGATTAAGCTTCGTGCAATGGCCATACTCGATAACGAGGGGACAGCCACCATGTATGTAGGCATATGTATGTATGTATGTAGACGTATGTATGTATGTATGTATGTATGCTTCTATATGTGTCTTTGTATGTATACTTGTATGTGTTCTTACGTATGCATGCTTATATATACACACATGCTTATATATACACACATGCTTATATATACACACATGCTTATATATACACACATGCTTATATATACACACATGCTTATATATACACACATGCTTATATATACACACATGCTTATATATACACACATGCTTATATATACACACATGCTTATATATACACACATGCTTATATATACACACATGCTTATATATACACACATGCTTATATATACACACATGCTTATATATACACACATGCTTATATATACACACATGCTTAATATACAGGTGTATCTGTGTCTGTATATGTGTGTATTTATGCATTATTGCATATATGTTTGTACACATGTATCATGCATGATAGTATATGAATGTGTAAGTAATGCACGTGTGTATGTGTGTGTGCATGAGTGCTGTGTGTGTGTGTGTGTGTATTAAACATGCATCTGGACATTCTGAATTTACCAAGTAAACTTACAAGGTATTGGTCAACCCTGAGCTGTAACAGCAGACACCTGTCCAAAGTGCTGTGTGGTGGGATTGAACATGAAACCACACCAGCATCCCTTCATAAAACGTTTTTCTTTATGTGCACGACCACCCTTGGACGGTTTTGAATGACCATAGAAAGTTCGAGCCCTCTAACTGAAAAATTGTGGATTTGTATAAAGGACACACACAGACATTTTGCCATTTATATATAGAAAGATTTGCAGGGTGACTGGAGAAATGTAAAGATGTGCATGACCACCCTTGGACGGTTTTGAATGACCATAGAAAGTGCGAGCTCTCTAACTGAAAAATTGTGGATTTGTATAAAGGACACACACAGACATTTTGCCATTTATATATAGAAAGATTTGCAGGGTGACTGGAGAAATGTAAAGATGTGCATGACCACCCTTGGACGGTTTTGAATGACCATAGAAAGTGTGAGCCCTCTAACTGAAAAATTGTGGATTTGTATAAAGGACACACACACAGACAGACATTTTGCTGTTTATATATAGAGAGATTTCGGGGTGACTGGGGAGATGTAAAGATGTGCATGACCACCCTTGGCCGGTTTTGAATGACCATAGAAAGTGCGAGCCCTCTAACTGAAAAATTGTGGATTTGTATAAAGGACACACACACAGACAGACATTTTGCTGTTTATATATAGAGAGATTTGCGGGGTGACTGGGGAAATGTAAAGATGTGCATGACCACCCTTGGCCGGTTTTGAATGACCATAGAAAGTGTGAGCTCTCTAACTGAAAAATTGTGGATTTGTATAAAGGACACACACACAGACAGACATTTTGCTGTTTATATATAGAGAGATAAATGGCACCCGTGAATTTTAGTTCTGGTCATCGATGGTGCCATATAATAGGCACCCGTGAATGGTCATTTCCAGTGTCAGGTAAATGGCACCTGTGATGGTGACACGTAAAAGCTCCTGGAGTGGTTGGCATTAGGAAGGGCACGTTGCCGTAGAAACCATGCCAAATCACATTGGAACCTGATGCAGCTCTCCAGCTTATCAGCTCCAATCAAACCGTTTAACCCATGCCAGCATGGCAAGTGGACATCAAATGATGGGGCTGGTGATGATGATGATGTTATGCATGCACATAAGGTGCAATGTGGTTTAAGTGGGTTGGATGGTTTGATAGGAGCTGGTCAGGCAGAAGACTACACCAGGCTTTAGTGACTAATTTGGTATGGTATTTTTACAGCTGGATGCCCTACCTGCAAAGTGGACTGGGTACTTTTTATGTGACACCAGCACAGGCAAGGTCAGTTTTGGCATAGTTTTTAAACCTCATCATCATCATTGTTCGACCGTGGTCGAGACAATGGAATTTACTATGTTACACCAGACTTCACGGTCCATCATAGCATTATGGAGGTCCTGTTGCTGGATGCCTGTATCCCTGGAGATTACATCAGGGTAGGAGAGTGTGCGCCCTCTGGTATCGTGAGCAGATGGCTTCCAGAGGAGAAGAGTAGAAATTACCTCGTTTTCAACCTGGATGCCCTTCCTAATATCAACCACCCTGCAGAGTAGACTGTATGCTTTTTATGTGCGGCGAGCTGGCAGAAGCGTTAGCACGCCAGGCGAAATGCTTTGCGGTATTTCATCTGCCAATACGTTGTGAGTTCAAATTCCGCTGAGGTCGACTTTGCCTTTCATCCTTTCGGGGTCGATAAATTAAGCACCAGTTACGCACTGGGGTCAATGTAATCGACTTAATACCTATGTCTGTCCCCTCTATGTTTAGCCCCTTTTTTATGTGGCACCAGCACTAGCAAGGTTTCCCAGTAATTTGCAAGAGATAAAAGGGCACATTGAAGGACGTGTCTAGAAGTATTCTGTATCAGAGCTCTAGAGCAGTGATTCCCAACATAGGGCAAATACCCAACTCCCCAGTGGGGTCTGGGAAAATTGTGGTGGGGCATGTGATCCAATTATTTTTAAGTAGGACATGGAATTGTGAATATCATATTTCCACAGCAAACATCTTACACCTATCCTTTTTTTAACAACCACTGGTAGGGGCATACGTTTCCTGTAAAGTTACAGTGAGTCCTGGGATCAAATAAGTTGGGAATCACTGCTCTAGAGACTTAACCCTTTCGTTACTGTATTTATTTTGAGATGCTCTGTGTTTCTTTCAATTACTTTAAATATAGCAAAGAATTTTGTAAAATAACTTAGTTATCACTCAGCGAATGTTAGGAACATAAATTGTGACTAGGGTTTGGTGGAAGATTTGAATTCAAAACTTATGAAAACAAGACATTTGTACTCAGAGCCAGAGCTGGTTTCAGCCGGGTTGGTACCAAAAAGGGTTAAGGGTTATTCTACACATGAAGAATCTCCCAGTGACCTACATAGCAACAAAATTATTGGATCTTGTTAAATTCCCTCCAACTGCTTGATTGATGTATATTTAAATTTTCCCCAGATTATTTTCAAAAAGAATGTACTTCTACTGTACTTTTGCATGCTGATGAAGAAAATCACATTTATTTTTGGCTAGAAATTAATTAACGCGCAACAAGTCAAGTCACAAGCATTTAAAATTACGTAATTTCAGTCTAACGGAACCATCCATTTGCTTGAAATTAGCTAAAATTACATAATTATAATTGCTTTTTAACTTCTTTAAAATTCATTTCTAGCTCAAAAGAAAAGAAAAAAAACCCAATGTGATTTTTCGTTAGTCAAAAGTACATTTTTTAAAATTTGAGAAGTGATTGAAAGGAATTTAACAAGATCAAAAATCTCATATTCTTTATAGCCTGAGGACCCTAGGTTTTGATATCCAGGGGCTTCAGCCAGCCAAGCCGAATATTGATATGTATTTTTTAAATTCTTTTACTTGTTTCAGTCTTCTGACTATGGCCATGCTGGAGCACCACCTTAAGGGGTGTTAGTCAAAGAAATCGACCCCGAACTTATTCTTTGTAAACCTAGTACTTATTCTATCAGTCTCTTTTGCCAAACCGCTAAGTTACGGGGACGTAAACACACCAGCATCGGTTGTCAAGCGATGTTGGGTGGGACAAACACACACACCACACACACATATATATATATATATATATCATCATATATATATATATATATATATATATATATATAATATATATATACACATACATATATATGACAGGCTTCTTTCAGTTTCTGTCCACCAAATCCACTCACAAGGCTTTGGTCGGCCCGAGGCTATAGCAGAAGACATTTGCCCAAGGTGCCACGCAGTGGGACTGAACCCGGAACCATATGGTTGGTAAGCAAGCTACTTACCACACAGCCACTCCTACACCAGTGTATCAAAATTTGAAACCATTATTATAATAATTATTTTTAAGGCGGTCAGCTCGCTGGTCAAAATGCCTTGTGGTATT
>NW_021834525.1:20000-47689 GCF_006345805.1 Octopus sinensis
TCATTTGAGCAGGTCATTCGGCAAAAACCTGAACAACTCATATCTGTTTCTTTACTACCCACGAGGGGCTAAACACAGAGGGGACAAACAAGGACAGACAAATGGATTAAGTCGATTACATCGACTCCAGTGCGTAACTGGTACTTAATTTATCGACCCCGAAAGATGAAGGCAAAGTCGACCTCGGCGGAATTTGAACTCAGAACGCAGTGGCAGACGAAATACCTATTTCTTTACTACCCACAAGGGGCTAAACACAGAGGGGACAAACAAGGACAGACAAATGGATTAAGTCGATTACATCGACTCCAGTGCGTAACTGTTCTTAATTATCGACCCCGAAAGGAAAAGGCAAAGTCGACCTCGGCGGAATTTGAACTCAGAACGCAGTGGCAGACTAAATACCTATTTTTTTTACTACCACAAGGGGCTAAACACAGAGGGGACAAACAAGGACAGACAAATGGATTAAGTCGATTACATCGACTCCAGTGCGTAACTGGTACTATTTATTTATCGACCCCGAAAGGATAAGGCAAAGTCGACCCGGCGGAATTTGAACTCAGAACGCAGTGGCAGACGAAATACCTATTTCTTTACTACCCACAAGGGGCTAAAAACCAGAGGGGACAAACAAGGACAGACATAGGTATTAAGTCGATTACATCGACCCCAGTGCGTAACTGGTACTACTTAATTTATCGACCCCGAAAGGAAAACTCAGAATGTAACGGCAGACGAAATACCTATTTCTTTATTACCCACAAGGGGTTAAACAAGGACAGACAAAGGGATTAAGTCGATTATGTCGACCCCAGTATGTAACTGGTAGCTTAATTTATTGACCCCGAAAGGATGAAAGGCAAAGTCGACCTCGGCGGAATTTGAACTCCGAACGTAACGGCAGACGAAATACCACTAAGCATTTCGCCCGGCGTGCTAACGTTTCTGCCAGCTCGACGAGAGAGTCCATCTTACACACAGAAAGAGAGAGAGAGAGAGAGAGAGAGAAGCAGAGAGTGGTAATCTCAGATCTCAGCAGGTTATTATTTTTTCATCTAAGAGACTTTAAAAAGCGAGTACTGTATTTGTGCGCGCCGAGTACTGTATGTGTGTAGAACCTAGGTTTTTTTTAAGTAAACACGTACGCATATATACACCTGTACAAACTACAACATATGTTCGAGAGCCAAAGAAAAGAGCAGGTACGTGGGAACTTGATCAGGCAGAAATAACAGCCGCATCTCCCTCATATCAGCAGAACTGACAGCTTTAACAATAACAATACTTTGATTAATGTCAATATTTTTACACACATTATACAGACGTATGTATGCATAAGAATGGTCGTACATGCACATATATACACACACACACACATGCATACATACCCATATGCATAAACGCATACATACTTAGGTAAGTATGTACATATATACTCTTTTACTTGTTTCAGTCATTTGACTGCGGCCATGCTGGAGCTCCGCCTTTAATCGAGCAAATCGACCCCAGGACTTTGGAAGCCCAGTACTTATTCTATCGGTCTCTTTTGTCGAACCGCTAAGTGACGGGGACGTAAACACACCAGCATCGCTTGACAACCGGTTGTCTAGCGATGCTGGGGGGACAAACACAGGCACACAAACACACCCACATATATATATATATATATATATATATATATATATATATATATATACACACATATATATACATATATACGACGGGCTTCTTTCAGTTTTCGTCTACCAAATCCACTCACACTTGCCCAAGGTGCCCTGCAGTGGGATTGAACCCGGAATCATGTGGTTGGTGAGCAAACTACTTACCACACATCCACTCCTACGTCTATGTGTGTATATATATATATATTCACACATACATACATGCGGCACAAAAACACTCTACTCTACCAGTCTAACATTCAGAATTCCTCAAGTAATCAACTGCTTACCCAAAGAGATAAGAAGTATAAAAGGGACCTCTACTGGAACCTTCAAAAAAAAAAAACATTGGATGAACCCCTAATGACATTACCGGACCAACCAACCATTCAAGGATACACCCAGGGTAGATCAGCGACTACAAACACGACCATTGACCAACTTTCAATCAAAGCGACAACAAAACTAAAATAAATAAATAAATATATCAAGCGGTCCTCCAGCATGACCGCAACCCGGAGACTGAAACCGTTAAAAGAATAAAAGAAAATACATACGAACAAAAGTACCCTGTTGTTGATGTTGAAATTCCAATGAAGAAGCCTTGAGTCTAGGCTATAAACTGGCTCTTTGTCTATTGACAAGAAATCTTGAAATAAAACTGAACAATGACATACATACATACATCAGTCCGTATCACATGCCCATAAATATGTACTACTACTAAAAATTAGTGGAGGCGCAATGGCCCAGTGGTTAGGGCAGCGGACTCGCGGTCGTAGGATCGCGGTTTCGATTCCCAGACATCGGTTGACTAGTGATGGTGAGGGGTCAAACATATACACACACACACATATACATACGACGGGCTTATTCAGTTTCTGTCTACCAAATCCACTCACAAGGCATTGGTCAGCCCGAGGCTATAGTAGAAGACACTTGCCCAAGGTGTCACACAGTGGGATGAGAACCTGGAACCATGTGGTTCGTAGCAAGCTACTTTATTTTATCAAATTTGCCATAAAGGCAGTACATAGAGTAATGTAGCTTGTGGGCTGGACACAGACATTAATGAGATGAATGATAATGATACAAGGGTGGAGGCGCAATGGCCCAGTGGTTAGGGCAGCGGACTCGATTCCCAGACCGGGCGTTGTGAGTGTTTATTGAGCGAAAACACCTAAAAGCTCCACGAGGTTCCGGCAGGGGATGGCGGTGATCCCTGCTGTACTCTTTCACCACAACTTTCTCTCACTCTTACTTCCTGTTTCTGTTGTACCTTGTATTTCAAAGGGCCGGCCTTGTCACTCTCTGTGTCACGCTGAATATCCCCGAGAACTACGTTAAGGGTACACGTGTCTGTGGAGTGCTCAGCCACTTACACGTTAATTTCACGAGCAGGCTGTTCCGTTGATTCGGATCAACAGGAACCCTCGTCGTCGTAACCGACGGAGTGCTTCCACACTAAAAATTAATGCAGTGGTTTTGTTAATAAAGGCCTAAATGACAATCTGGAGAAGTTAGGGTTTTTAGAAAAAGAAACGAACTAGCCAACACTCACATTACAAATACACAATCTTTAAGCGGAGAAGTAAAAAGACTTTTTTCAAGTTTAACTTGCGATAGTGTTTTGGTTATTTACAATCTGATGATGGATCTTTGTGTCTCTGTTAGAAACCAGGTCTTTCCTTACAAGAAGACTTCAAAAGAATTAAACATACAGGCGCAGGAGTGGCTGTGTGGTAAGTAGCTTGCTTGTGAACCACTTGGTTCAGGGTTCAGTCCCACTGCGTGGCATCTTGGGCAAGTGTCTTCTGCTATAGCCCCGGGCTGACCAAAGCCTTGTGAGTGGATTTGGTAGACGGAAACTGAAAGAAGCCCGTTGTATATATATATATGTGTGTGTGTGTGTGGTGTGTAAGTATATATATATATCTATGTATGTACGTATGTATGTACGTGTGTGTATATATTTGTGTGTCTGTGTTTGTCCCCCAACATCGCGTGACAACCGATGCTGGTGTGCTTACGTCCCCGTAACTTAGCGGTTCGGCAAAAGAGATCCGATAAAATAAGTACTAGGCTTACCAAAGAACAAGTCCTGGGGGTCGATTATTAGCTCGACTCGAATGCGGTGCTCCAGCATGGCCACCACAGTCAAATGAGGGAAACACCCAAAATAGTAAAAATAGTTTAAAAAAACCAGTAAAACAGACGACCACGCACACCCACACACACACACGCATGTAGTATGTTCCGAGTTTCGAGTTACAAAGGGTAGAGTTTGCTCCTGCGCATCTGAGATTTCGCATAAGAAACATAAGAAGCTGCAAAAGTTTTCTTCATCCTTTTCTATAAAACCGTGTCAGGCTGAGTACTGTAGCTTGTGTTATTAGTATTAAAAAAAAAAAGTGTGCATATGATGTACCAGAACGTTTGCTGGCATCAGAGCTTCCCTACTTTTTTTTTTCTTCTTGCCTATGGACCCACCCCTCAGATTCCAATTTTGCTCCACTGGACCCCCAGAGCTATTTGAAGTTTTTTGTTTTTTTTAAATAACATTTCTGTAACTGAATTTTATTAGGAACTCTATTTAAAAAAAATTGTTAAAATGTTTTGTTTTGTAGAAGTAAAACTAATTCATTGCACAAATTTTCACAACTAAATCTTGTATGGATCTCCAAAGAGCCATGCGGACCCTAGTCGAGAAGGCCTGGCCCACAGAATATATATATATATATATATATATATATATATATATATATATATATATATATATATATATATATGACTCTTGGAGATCCATACAAGATTTAGTTGTGAAAATATGTGCAATGAATTAGGTGGTTTAATAAAGTATGTGATTGGGTATTATCTGGTAGTTGATATTTGATTTGGATGTATTTCCATTTTCTTATTTTGTATATATAATATATATATATATATATATATATATATATATATATATAGGGAGAGTTTACGAAAAAACAACAACAAAAGACGAAGACAGGTGGTGTACAAAACAAACAGATGTATTAGTTATAACGCTCAGGAATAGAAAAAGTCTTTCACATTCGAGCCTACACTCTTCCACAGAAAGGGACACAGAAAAAACAAGGAGAGAGAAAAAATGTGTGTAGTGGCTAACGATCTATCATATATATTATATATATATAATATATATATATATTATATATATAATATATATATATAATGTGTGTGTGTGTGTGTGTGTGTGTGTGTGTGTGTGTGTGTGTGTGTGTTGTTTGTTTGTATGTATGTATGTTTGAATGTTTGTAAGCATGATGTTATAGAAGTCAACAAGCATTAAGGAATCTCATTAAGAATGAAGAGTGAAATATTTACTTCATAATGAGTATAACATGCCTGCGTGTGTGTGTGTATGCGTGTGTATGTGTGTAACCGTATGTGTGTTTGTGAGTGCGTGTGCGCGACAATTACATACACACACACGCTTACAAATACATGAAATGATGTATTTATATAGTCACAGACACACGTACATAGTATAACACACACACAGGTCCGTGCAAACTTAGTATTTAGCTAGGGACAGAAGTGAAATACAAGACCCCATATTTCAAACTGCTCATTAGGTATTTTCGTCACCAGTAATCAGTACACACACATACAGACACAGACACAGACACACACACGTTCCCCCTCAAGTACAAAGCGAATATAGTTATAACGGTCTATCTAATTAAGTATACATACTTGACCAACACATATAAGCAGATATATTATATATATATATATAATATATATATATATATATATATATATATATATATCATATACACACACGCATACACATGTTTACATACACACATATATATATACACACTACATACATAAACATACAAATATGAACATATATGAATATATAAGTATACACACATATGTGCACACAAGCACACGTCATCTCTCTCCTCTATATATCCTATATATATATATATATATATATATACATACACATATATATATATATACATACATATATATACATACTATAGATATTATACATATATATATACATACATATATATACATATACACAGATATATACATACATATATATATACATATACACACATACAATACTATAATACATATAACATACATATATATATATTATTATACATACATACAGATACATACATACATACAGATACATACATACATACACAGATACATACATATATACATATAATATATATATATAGATATATATATATATATATATTATTCAAAGAAATTCCAACTCTGTTTTTTAATGTTTATTTATATTCTCTATAATAATATTAATGTAGAAATAGAATATATAGTATAAATAATATATATATAGTAAAATGAAATGAAGTCTTATTGAATAGATGAAATATTGAATATAAAATATTAAGGGACTAGTAAACTTTCTTGCATTAAAGCAGTCTTCAGGTCCCAAGCTGTGACAGGAGTGTTATATTATATATAATATATATATATATATTTTATTTTATAGAAGGAGCTTCTACAGGACTAGAACTGTTTCATTCAAAAAATATACGTTTTTTTTTAATGAAACAGTTCTAGTCCTGTAGAAGCTCCTATAAAATAAATTAATTTACTGTGGTTAACCCCGAACTCAACCCGGGACCTACATATATATATATATAATATATATATATATATATATATATATTATATACATACATACACCCATAGGCATATAAAGATGGAACCTGTATATATATTTCTGCTTGCATAAGCCTTTAAAGCCAGTCAGAATATGATACTTTAGTCGACTTAAGTCTTAAACCTCCAACACACCAACACACACACTTTCTCACACCATACAAATATATTTATATATACCATAGAGACAAACCTATGTATATACATATCTAATATATTATATATATATATATATATATATTAATGTATATGTATATGTATATACATAGGTTTGTGTCTATGGTATATATATATAAAAGAGCAATACATACACACACACACACTCAAACACACATGGACACCCGATATACACACATATTTCTACGCATGTGTATGAACATAACAGCTACTCAAGGGAAATACGGGTGTTAGGTTTTTATCAAGGGTGGGGGCAAGGCGGACCAAGGCTGACTTTGTTTTTGCAGTTAAGCCTGGGTAAGCTACGCAGACAGGGTAGAATGTAGTTTTTGTAAGATATGTAGCTAAGGAAAGCAAAAAACGGGTGGATACTCGGGTTAGGTGGGAAGGAGAGAAGGGTGTGTGTGGGTGTAGACAGCGTGAACATCCAAATATAACAAAAATTTCAGAGATATGTCTATCTATCTATCTGCCTATCTATCTATCTGCCTATCTATCTATCTATCTATCTATCTATCTATCTACTATCTACCTACCTATCTATCTATCTATCTACCTACCAACCTACCTACCTACCTACCTACATACCACCTACCTATCTATCTTTCTATCTATCTATCTATCTATCTATCTATCTATCTATCTATCTATCTATCTATCTATCTATCTATCTATCTATCTATCTATCTATCTATCTATCTACCTACCTACCTACCTACCTACCTACCTACCTATCTACGTACCTACCTACCTACCTACCTATCTATCTTTTTAAGAAAAGCTCTACCTTGTAATTTGTCCCGTGTGTGCAGCCCTGTGTGGCTAACAAAGAAACATATCTATCTTTTTATACATATTCACAGACATATATCTATATGTATGTATATAGATAGATAGATATATAGATAGATAGATAGATAGATAGATAGATAGATAGATAGATAGATGGGCAGAGAGGCAGATTAGATGGATGGGTAAGTGGGTGGGTGGATAGATAGACAGACAAACAAACAGAAAGATAGAAAAATGGACAGGCTAAACTTTAGACTATCCATTTTTCTTTAGACTCTGAAGTGTTTTATGTATTTCGAGTAAGCAACGACAGGTGCTGCGCAAAAATAAAGACAGACAGACAGGTAGACAGATAGCTAGATAAGAGTAGGTAGGTAGGTAGGTGTAGGTAGATAGATAGATAAATAGATAGATAGATAGGTAAATAGATAGGTAGGTAGGTAGGTAGATAAACAGATAATAGATCTATATATATTATACATGGACGCAAATACTGAAACATTTGCGTGTATATTACATAATTGAATTTCAGGTGAAATCAAGGTATTAAGTTTACTGAAGAATAAATAAATGTGCTAGGACGATTATTTTGCTTTTCTTTTAAACAAAAGCAAATAGTAGACTTGTACATAAAGGTACATACCAACACATATATGTAATATCTCTCTCTCTCCACACACATATATATATATATATATATTGGTAGGTAGGTAGATAAATTAATATACATATATATGCAGTTCATACATGCAAGATGTAAGTGTATGTAAATTAGAGATGTATTATATATATATATATATATACTATATGTATATGTAATATAATATATATAAATTATACACATAGGGAATCTACACCTAGGGTGAAGATACCCTAGGTGTAGATTCCTTATGTGTATAATTAATAGGCTTTTTGACAAATTTTTTGCACGTTAGACCACTGGAAATGTAAATTTTGATTGAATATTTGTAAATTTAATTAAATTTCATTCCCTTTTTGATATATATATATATATATATATATATATATATATATATATATATATATATATATTTCTATATATATCTACCATCCATCCATCCATGTGTATGTATATATAATATATATATATATATATATTTTGGGTGTGACATGTTGAACCACTCAAACTTTTTTTAATATTAAGAAGTAATTTTCAGTTTTTTTTGGTTCAATATATTCTGAGCTAGCTGGCTACATACATACATATATATATATACATATATACACGTGCGTGTGTGTGTGTTTATGACTAATATGACTAATCAGGTATAAAGTTTATCACGGGGAAGCCGACAGACTTGCCTTTTTTTTTCTTTTTTTAAAGCAAGGCTGGGCTGGCAGCTTTGCAGTTAGACGGACAGGTAGGTAGATAGCAGGTAGGTTGGCAGGTTGGTAGTTACTCAGATTGGTAGATAAGATAGTAATAGTTATTGCACATGCTTTATATCCAGTGAGATAGCAAAAATAAAGAATTTGGGGAGCTTTATATACATATGTACATACTACAATACATACACATAGACATATATATATTATAACATATATATATGTATATAACATATATAATATAATATATATATATAACATATATATATATAATATATATATATAACATATATATTAACATATATATACAACATATATATACAACATATATATATATATATACAACATATATATATATATATACAACATATATATATTATACAACATATATATATATATATACAACATATATATATATATATAACAAATATATATATATAACATATATTATATATACAACATATATATATATTACAACATATATTATACAACATATATATATATAACATATATAATATATATATACAAATATATGATATATATATATAATATATATATATAATATATATATATATAATATATAATAACATTATATATATATAATATATATAACATATATATATATATAACATATATATATATATATAATACAACATATATATATAATACAACATATATATATATAACATATATATATAACATATATATATATATATACATATATCTATATTAACATATATATATATATATATACACATATATATATATAATACATATAATATATATAGATAATATATATAATACACACGCACACGCAAACATATATAGAGGTGTTTGTATGTGTGTATTCATTGAGTTTTAGTCACTAGACTGCGCCCATGATGGGGCACCGTCTTGAAGGGTTTAAAGAAACGAATCGACCGCAGTACATAAGTATGTATGCATCCCTTTGATATATTTCAGCCGTAGGGCTGTGGCCATGCTGGGGCACCACCTACAAACAAATATACATACATACATACATACACAATCGGATAAGAGCAGACAGGTTGAATAAATAAATAAAATAAATTGTTTAAAAGGTCAGCATGTCTTACCTTCTGTCTTTTCTGAGTGGGCTGCCACTCCTACCTTGACCACCACCACTGCTATTCAACATGTTGCTGATGTTGCTGATATTGCTGCTGTTGATGATGATGCTGCTTGTTTTGCTCTTTTCCTGACCACTACCACTACTACTAACACTAACGTTGCCATTAGCAATAGTAGTGGTAGTAATTGTAGCACTGGTCGATTCTGTAGTGGTCGCCTTGGAAGCATCATCATCATCATCATTAATAGTAGTAGTAGTGGTGGTGGTGGGGGGTGTCGTACTACTACTAGCGGTAGCAACACCACTAATAGTAGTACTACTAGTGGTAGTGGTGGTAGTATCATCGCTTCCAGTATCGGTAGTGGTTGTAGTGGTAGAATTAGTGGTTGTAATTTCCTCCAAAACGCTTGGTGAGTCCTCCGTGATGACATTCACCGTCTCGTCGATGCGGACCGACTTGCGACCGGGTGTCTGTCGGTCCGGGGTTCGAATCCAGTCGTCGCCGGTCTCTTCGATGCAGACGACATCGCGTAGACTTTCGCCCTTTTCCGTCTCTTTTTTTCCAAATCCTCCTTCTTCTTCTTCTTTCGCAATTTTCGTTCCCACTTCTACCCATTCTTTCACGACCTCTTCTACTTGTTTTTCTTTCACGGCCGCCGCCTGCCTGACTTCTGCTTCTCGCTCTTTCACCATTGTCGTCGCCGGTTCGATCTCGACTCCCAGTCCACCGCTTGTCGTCGTCGTCATCATCATCTCGTCGACACCGCCAACACCAACTCCTACACTATCGCCTTGAACTTCGACCTCCATGAGTCCTCCACCCGATTCCAAAACACCCGCCGCCGTCGATGACGACGACACCGTCGCCGCCGCCGATGCCGCCGCCTCCGCCATCGCCTCTTCCATCGCCGCTTCCACCACCGCCGCCGCCGTCTCCGTCTTCTTCATCATTTCAGCCGGTGACGGCTGTTGTTCTTGTAGTTGTTCTTGTTCTTCTTCTATCGGTCGTCTTACCGCTTCTATTATTTCTTCTTTTTCTTCCACTGTTATCTCTGACGTTGTTGAACTTATTGCTGTTGTTGTTGTGGTCGTTGCTCTGAAGTCATTAACCCCGTCTTCAACAACACCGACAACGGCTTCCCCAACGCCTCCTCCATAAGCTTGTAGGTCGTTCGGCGCGAAATCGTCAAGCTTATTGTGAAGGCGGCGGAGATCGTCATCATCATCATCACCAGCATCAACATCATTAGCAGCATGAGCGTCAAAAACACCGTGATCACCGCCACCGCCACCACCATAACCAACATCGTTATCATTGTTATTATGATAATCGTGTTGTTCTCGTTGCTGGAGGTGGTCGTGGAGGTCAGCCGGTGGTGTTGGCGACGGCGGGGCCGGAAGTTGGGGTTCGACATGGTTCACTTCTACGTCCACCGCTTTTTCTCTCACTACTTCTTCCACTTTCTCCCGGTCCTCCGTCGTCATCGGCGACGGGGTCACCACCAACTCCTCCTGCGCTGCCACCTCCTCCACCGCCGGCGCCACGGTCTCCACTACCGCCGTCGCCGCCGCAGTCTCCATCGCCAGAGCCTTTTCTTCCACCACTTCTCCTTTTCCGACTCCCTCTCCATCCTCCTCCGCCTCCTTCTTGATGCTGTTCTTGTTCTTGTTCTTCTTCTTCCTCTTCTTCTTCTTCTCCGCTCCGGCCACCGGTTTCGAATCCACGCCGTCCTGTTGCTGCTTCTTCAGCAAACACATCGAGGCATCATCGTTGTCGTCGTCCTCGCCTTCAATCACCTCCGAAACATTATTAAACTCGTCACTATTATTATTGTTAATACTCGTGCTTAGGGCATTGTTGGTGATGTCGTCCGGCGGCAACAAACTCGTAACTTCGCTGCTATCCTCCATCTTAAAACAACTGAGACTTCTTTTCTCTTCTCTCCTTCCTTCCTTCCTTCTCTCTTATCTTCCTCTCTTTTATCTTTTTCTCTCTTCTCTCTTTATCTACACGCTATCCTCTACACCAAAGTTTTCATTCACTTCTTGCTAGCTGCTGCTGTTGGCCTCTACTACCGACAAGTTACAACTGCTGCTGATTACTCTAGCTGCTGCTGCTGCTGCCGGCCGCCTCCCTCTCCCCCCCTTCTCTCGTTCTCATTACTAGTACTTCTAATTCTACCACTACTACTACTCGCACTGCTGCTGCTGCTCCTCCTGATGATGATCCTGAACTGTTACCGCTTATACTTTCACTATGTCGCTACTGCTGCTTGTTGAGTGTGAGTGTGGGTATGTGCGCATGTGTTGCGGGTGTAAAATTTTGTTGTTTGCGGCGGCGATGGTGGAAGGGGTGGTGTTACAACGGTATGCACGTGTGTGTGGTACGTATATATATATATATATATATATATATATATATATATATAATATTATAATATTATATATATATATATATATGGGTTGTTGGTGTGAATGGGGTATGTGTAATGTCTGTGTGGTATATATATATGTATGTTGGTGTGAAAGGCGGCGAGCTGGCAGAAAACGTTTAAGCACGCCGGGTGAAATGCGTAGCCGTATTTCGTCTGCCGTTACGTTCCGAGTTCAAATTCCGCCGAGGTCGACTTTGCCATTCATCCTTTCGGGGTCAATAAATTAAGTACCAGTCCACGCACTGGGGTCGCTGTAATTGACATAATCTGTTTGTCTGTCCTTGTTGTCCCTCTGTGTTTAGTCCCTTGTAGGTATAAAGAAATAAACGTTAGCACGCCGGGCGAAATGCGTAGTTCAAATTCCGCCGAGGTCGACTTAACCTTTCATCCTTTCGGGGTCGATAAATAGTACCAGTTACGCACTGGGGGTTGATATAATCGACTTAATCCCTTTGTCCTGTCCTTGTTTGTCCCCCCTCTGTGTTTTAGCCCCTTGTGGGTAATAAGAATAAGAAACGTTAGCACGCCGGGCGAAATGCGTAGCCGTATTTCATCTGCCGTTACGTTCTGAGTTCATATTCCGCCGAGGTCGACTTTGCCTTTCATCCTTTCGGGGTCGATAAATAAAGTACCAGTTACGACACTGGGACGATATAATCGACCTAATCCCTTTGTCTGTCCTTGTTTGTCCCGTCTGTGTTTAGCCCCTTGTGGGTAATAAAGAAATAAGAAACGTTAGCACGACGGGCGAAATGCGTAGTTCAAATTCCGCCGAGGTCGACTTTACCTTTCATCCTTTCGGGGTCGATAAATAAAGTACCAGTTACGCACTGGGGGTTGATATAATCGACTTAATCCCTTTGTCTGTCCTTGTTTGTTCCCTCTGTGATTAGCCCCTTGTGGGCAATAAAGGAATAAGAAACGTTAGCATGCCGGGCGAAATGCGTAGCCGTATTTCGTCTACCGTTACGTTCTGAGTTCAAATTCCGCCGAGGTCGACTTTGCCTTTCATCCTTTCGGGGTCGATAAATTAAGTACCAGTTACGCACAGGTGTCGATATAATCGACTTAATCCCTTTCGGAGTCGATGTAAGCGACTTAATACCTATGTCTGTCCTAGTTTGTCCCGTCTGTGTTTAGCCGCTTGTGGGTTGTAAAGAAATATATAAGTATGTTGGTGTGAATGGGTATGTGTATGTGTGGGGGAAAGAGAAAGATATTGTGTATGTGTGCCTGTATGGGCTTAAAGATTTTTTGCGATGTTATGACGGTATGCACGTGTATGTATGTATGTATTGATGGGAGTATGTGTGGGTGAAAGAGAGAGAGAGATTGGGTATATATGTATATATATATATATATATATGTGTGTGTGGTGTGTGTGTGTGTGGTGTGTGTGTGTGTGTGTGTGCATGTCGGGTTTAAGCTGTTGGCGGTGTTATGACGGTATATATATATGTATATTATTATGTATGTATGTATGTTGTATATATGTATGTAAGTATGTATAGATGTATGTATTATGTATGTATATATGTATGTATATATGTATGTATATATGTATGTATATATGTATGTATGTATATATGTATGTATATATGTATGTATATATGTATGTATGTATGTATATATGTATGTATGTATATATGTATGTATGTATATATGTATGTATATATGTATATATGTATGTATGTCTGTATGTATGTATGTATATATATATGTATGCATATATGTATGTATGTATGTATATATGTATGTATGTATGTATGTATATATGTATGTATATATGTATGTATATATGTATGTATGTATATATGTATGTATGTATATATGTATGTGTATATGTATGTATGTATATATGTATGTATGTATTTATGTATGTATGTATATATGTATGTGTATATGTATGTATGTATATATGTATGTATGTATATATGTATGTATGTATATATGTATGTGTATATGTATGTATGTATATATGTATGTATGTATTTATGTATGTATGTATTGGTGCGAGTATGTGTGTGTCAAAGAGAGAGAGAGAGAGAGATTGGGTATATACTCTTTTATGTACACTTTTTTTATGTACATTCCTTTATGTACACTGATTTGTCCTACTTTTTATGTTTAACCCTACAGTCTCTTATGTGGTGGTTTAATAAAGTATGTGATTGGAGTATTATCTGGTAATTGATATTTGATTTAGATGTATTCTCCATTTTCTTATCTTGTATATATATATATATATATATATGTGTGTGTATATATGTGTACATGTACGGGTTTAAGCTATTGGCGGTGTTATGACGGTATGCGCGTGTATATTACGTATGTTGGCGGTGGTGTTGGGGTAAGCGTATACGCGTGTGTTTGAGAGAGTGCGGATGTGTATGAGTTAAGGTATGCGCGCATGTGTTGGTGTACGATGTTGGCGTTAGTGGTGGTGGCATTGTGAAGTCATGCACGTGTGTGTCGATGGTGTTGGAGTGTGTGCGTGCGCGCATGTGTGTGTGTGTGTGTGTGTGTGTGTGTGTGTGTGTGTGTGTGTGGATGGATGGATGTATGTTTCAGTATGGCCGAGTGGTTAAAAAGTTCGCTACACAATTACGAGCTCCCGGGTTCGTTCCGACCATGTGGTAACTTTTTTTTTTTACTATTATATTACTATGAAGGCGGTGAGCTGGCAGAAACGTTAGCACGCCGGGCGAAAGGCGTAGCCGTATTTCGTCTGCCGTTACGTTTTGAGTTCAAATTCCGCCGAGGTCGACTTTGCCTTTCATCCTTTCGGGGTCGATAAATCAAGTACCAGTTACGCACTGGGGTCGATATAATCGACTTAATCCCTTTGTCTGTCCTTGTTTGTCCCCTCTGTGATTAGCCCCTTGTGGGCAATAAAGAAATAAGAAACGTTAGCACGCCGGGCGAAATGCGTAGCCGTATTTCGTCTGCCGTTACGTTCTGAGTTCAAATTCCGCCGAGGTCGACTTTGCCTTTCATCCTTTCAGGGTCGATAAATAAAGTACCAGTTACGCACTGGGGTCGAAGTAATCGACTTAATCCGTTTGTCTGTCCTTGTTTGTCCCCTCTATGTTTAGCCCCTTGTGGATAGTAAAGAAATATATATTACTATTAATGCGGCGAACTGGGAGAGTCGTTAGCACGTTCCTGCTGGGTAAGACATCCGCCCCACCTCCAATCCACCCTTTTAAATAAAAGTGGGGGTTTTTTTCGACACAAATCCCTCTTTTCGACTACGGGGAATACGAGTCTGCAAAAAAAAAAAATGGCAAAAACCGAAATTTCTAAATTCCCACCCCCACCCATTTCCTTCATTTTAAACTTTTATCACAATTTTTTTTTTTTTCAAAATATGCGGAAAAATACGGAGATTATGATTCTGAAAAAAATTCCCAAAAATCTTTACCCTCTTGACTCTTTTACTTGTTTCAGTCATTTGACTGCGGCCATGCTGGAGCACCGCTTTTAGTCGAGCAAATCGATTCCAGGACTTATTCTTTGGAAGCCTAGTACTTATTCTCTTGGTCTCTTTTGCCGAACCGCTAAGTTACGGGGACGTAAACACACCAGCATCGGTTGTCAAGCAATGCTAGGGGGACAAACACAGACACACAAACATATACACTCACATACATATATACATATATACGATGGGCTTCTTTCAGTTTCCCTCTACAAAATCCAGTGACAAGGCTTTGGTCGGCCCGAGGCTATAGTAAAAGACACTTGCCCAAGGTGCCACGCAGTGGGACTGAACCCAGAACCATGTGGTTGGTAAGCAAGCTACTTACCACACAGCCACTCCTACGCCTTTTGTAAAGTTTTTTTTTCTAAATACGGACATCATGATTCGGACAAAAATTTCAAAACATTTCTGTACTTACGGTTATGGTTTTAGGGTTAGGGTTAAGGTTTTAGGGTTAGTGTTGGGGGAAAAAAGTCAAAATTGAAGTTGGGGGCAAAATTTTCACACTGCCGGTTTTTGACAATTTTCCAGAACCTCTGTATCCGAGAACTGGAATTTTTGGCAAAAAACAAAAAATACAAAAATTATCAAATTTGGGAGAAAATGGGGCGGGGGGACGGGCGGAAGTCTTTCCTGCTTTTCATCCTTTTGGGGTCGATAAATTAAGTACCAGTGCTACACTGAGGTCGATGTAATCGACCCCAGTCGCCTCTCCCAAATTTCAGGCCTTGTGCCTTTAGTAGAAAGGATTATTCTAATAAACTATTCGTGTTGTTGGTGGTGGTGGCGGTGGTGTATGTGTCTGGGATCTTTTCCTTTTGAACGGCAGACAATTTCTAGTTAACTAAACACTTTAAACTTCGTATACTGTAGAATGTGTCAAATAAAACATTTTTTCTCTTGGCTTTCTTGAGAAAATTGTAATTTGTAAGTTTAACGTAGTTTAATTTTCGAATTTTAACCAATCCTATGCTCTCTTTGAGCTAAAATCATTTGCTGCGTCTAAAACTGAGACAACATCCTGTAACTAACCCTAAACCTCCCCCCTAACCCTAACCCTAAATTTTTTTTTCTAATTGTTTAATTAATTTATTGTTATGCGTATAAAAAAACTAAAGCAATGGAATTAAATTAATTAAAATTAAGAAAAAAAATAGGGTTGGTTAGGGGGCAGTTTAGGGTTAGTTACAGGATGTTGTCCCAATTTTAGACGCAGCAAATGATTTTAGTTGAATGGAGGTAATCGATTGGTTAAAATTGCCGAAATGCTTGGATTTTCAGACGAAATATCTTACAAACTATTGAATTTTCTCAATAAAACCAAGAGGAAAAGATGTTTTATAAACACATTCTACCAGTATACGAAGTTTAAAAGTGTTTAGTTACCTAGAAATTATGTTAAAAACTGCTGTTCAAACCGAAAAGATCCATATCTTGCAAACTATAGAATTTTCTCAATAAAGCCAAGAGAAAAAGATGTTTTATAAACACATTCTACCAGTATACGAAGTTTAAAAGTGTTTAGTTACCTAAAAATTATGTTAAAAACTGCTGTTCAAACCGAAAAGATCCATATCTTGCAAACTATAGAATTTTCTCAATAAAAACCCAAGAGAAAATGATGTTTTATAATAAACACATTCTACCAGTACAGTATACGAAGTTTAGAATTTTTTAGTTACCTAGAAATTATGTTAAAAACTTGCCGTTCAACCGAAAGATCCATATCTTACAAACTATAGAATTTTCTCAATAAAGCCAAGAGAAAAAGATGTTTTATAAACCATTCTACCAGTATACAAAGTTTAAAAAGTGTTGTAGTTACCTAGAAATATATGTTACAAACTGCCGTCAAAAGGACAAGATCCATGTCTACAAACTATAGAATTTTCTCAATAAAGCCAAGAGAAAAAGATGTTTTATAAACACATTCTACCCGTATACAAAGTTTAAAAGTGTTAGTTACCTAGAAATTATGTTAAAAACTGCCGTTCAAACCGAAAAGATCCATATCGTACAAACTATAGAATTTCTCCAAAAGCCAAGAGAAAAAGATGTTTTATAAACACATTCTACTACCAGTATACGAAGTTTAAAGTGTTTAGTTACCTAGAATTTTGTTAAAAACTGCCGTTCAAACCGAAAAGATCCATATCTTACAAACTATAGAATTTTCTCAAAAAGCCAAGAGAAAAAATTTTTTATAAAACACATTCTACCAGTATACCAACGTTTAATAAGTGTTTAGTTACCTAGAAATTATTTAAAAACTGCCGTTCAAACCGAAAGATCCATATCTTAACAACTATAGAATTTTCTCAATAACCAAGAGAAAAAGATGTTTTATAACACACATTCTACCAGTATACGAAGTTTAAAAGTGTTTAGTTACCTAGAAATTTGTTAAAAACTGCCGTTCAAACCGAAAAGATCCATATCTTACAAACTATAGAATTTTCTCAAAAAGCAAGAGAAAAAGATGTTTTATAAACACATTCTACCAGTATACGAAGTTAAACAAGTGTTTATGTTACCTAGAAATTATGTTACAAACTGCCGTTCAAAAGGCAAGATCCATGTCTTACAACTATAAGAATTTCTCAATAAAGCCAAGAGAAAAGATGTTTTATAAACAAATTCTACCAGTATACAAAGTTTAAAAGTGTTTAGTTACCTAGAATTATGTTAAAAACTGCCGTTCAAACCGAAAAGATCCATATCTTACAAACTATATAGAATTTTCTCAAAAAGCCAAGAGAAAAAGATGTGTTTATAAACACATTCTACCAGTATACAAAGTTTAAAAAGTTTTAGTTACCTAGAAATGATGTTGACAACTGCCGTTCAAAAGGACAAGATCCATGTCTTACAAACTATAGAATTTTCTCTCAAGCACCAAGAGAAAAAGAGGTTTTATAAACACATTCTACCAGTATACAAAGTTTAAAAGTGTTTAGTTACCTAGAAATTATGTTAAAAACTGCCGTTCAAACCGAAAAGATCCATATCTTACAAACTATAGAATTTTCTCAAAAAGCCAAGAGAAAAAGATGTTTTATAAACACATTCTACCAGTATACGAAGTTTAAAAGTGTTTAGTTACCTAGAAATTATGTTACAAACTGCCGTTCAAAAGGACAAGATCCATGTCTTACAAACTATAGAATTTTCTCAATAAAGCCAAGAGAAAAAGATGTTTTATAAACACATTCTACCAGTATACAAAGTTTAAAAGTGTTTAGTTACCTAGAAATTATGTTAAAAACTGCCGTTCAAACCGAAAAGATCCATATCTTACAAACTATAGAATTTTCTCAAAAAGCCAAGAGAAAAAGATGTTTTATAAACACATTCTACCAGTATACGAAGTTTAAAAGTGTTTAGTTACCTAGAAATTATGTTAAAAACTGCCGTTCAAACCGAAAAGATCCATATCTTACAAACTATAGAATTTTCCTTTTCTCAAAAAGCCAGAGAAAAGATGTTTTATAAACACATTCTACCAGTAACAAAGTTAAAAGTGTTTAGTTACCTAGAAATTATGTTAAAAACTGCCGTTCAAACCGAAAAGATCCATATCTTACAAACTATAGAATTTTCTCAAAAAGCCAAGAGAAAAGATTTATAAACATTCTACCAGTATACAAAGTTTAAAAGTGTTTAGTTACCTAGAAATTATGTTAAAACTGCCGTTCAAACCGAAAAGATCCATATCTTACAAACTATAGAATTTTCTCAATAAAACCAAGAAAAAGATGTTTTTATAAACACATTCTACCAGTATACGAAGTTTAAAAAAGTGTTAGTTACCTAGAAATTATGTTAAAAACTGCCGTTCCAAACCGAAAGATCCATATCTTACAAACTATAGAATTTTCTCAATAAAGCCAAGAGAAAAAGATGTGTTATAAACACTTCTACTAGTATACAATTTTAAAAGTGTTTAGTTACCTAGAAATTATGTTAAAAACAGCCGTTCAAACCGAAAAGATCCATATCTTACAAACTATAGAATTTTCTCAATAAAGCCAAATAGAAAAGATGTTTTATAAACACATTCTAACCAGTATACGAAGTTTAAAAGTGTTTAGTTACCTAGAAATTATGTTAAAAACTGCCGTTCAAACCGAAAAGATCCATATCTTACAACTATAGAATTTTCTCAATAAAGCCAAGAGAAAAGATGTTTTATAAACACATTCTACCAGTATACGAAGTTAAAAGTGTTTAGTTACCTAGAAATTATGTTAAAAACTGCCGTTCAACCGAAAAGATCCATATCTTACAAACTATAGAATTTTCTCAATAAGCCAAGAGAAAAAGATGTTTTATAAACACATTCTAACCAGTATAGGCGAAGTTTAAAAGTGTTTTAGTTAGTGGAAATTGTGCTACAAACTGCCGTTCAAAAGGACAAGATCCTACGCTTGTGTGTATGTGTGTATGCATGTGTTGGTATAAGTTTTTGGCGGTGGCGACGGTGTATGTATACTCTTTTACTCTTTTACTTGTTTTAGTCATTTGACTGCGGCCATGCTGGAGCACCGCCTTTAATCGAGAAAATCGACCCGGGACTTATTCTTTTGTAAGCCCAGTACTTATTCTATCGGTCTCATTTGCCGACCGCTAAGTGACGGGGACATAACACACCAGCATCGGTTGTCATAATGCTTGGGGACAAACACAGACACACAAACACATACACGCATATATATATATATATATATATATATATATATATATATATATATCTATATACACGACGGCTTCTTTCAGTTTTCCGTCTAACCAAATCCACTCACAAGGCTTTGGTCGGCCCGAGGCTATAGTAGAAGAGACACTTGCCCAGGTGCCACGCAGTGGGACTGAACCCGGACCATGTGGTTGGTAACACAAGCTACTTACCACACAGCACTCCCGCGCCTATGTTGGTGTTGTTGGTGATGGTGGTGTTGGCGTGAAAGTGGTGACCTAGGATCGATTCCATTGTATGGTATCTGTTACAATTGGTATTATTATTATTATTACTATTTTTCCAGTTACTCATTGAACTACTGGTGGTTGTGGTGGTAGTGGTTTTGCCACTATCTGGTTACTATTGTTGTTGCTGCTGCTGCTACTACTACTACTATTATCCCCACCACCTCCGCCATAACCACTACTGCTACAGGTTCTACAACTATTACTATTACTTTTACTATTATCTTCACCATCACAGCTACTTGTACCACTTTCACAACTACCACCGCTACTACATACTACTACTACTACCACCATCACCACCAACTACTCTACCACCACCACCACTACCACCGCTACTACTAATACTACTACTACCACCACCACCATCACCACCAACTACTTTACCACCACCACTACTGCTCCTCCTCCTCCTACTACTACTACTACTACTACTACTACTTCCTCTTCTTCTTCTTCTTCTCTTCTTCCTCTTCTTCCAATCAGGACTCATGCCATTAGCCACAAAGAATAATCTCTAATTCGAGCCTTACTCTAAGCTACTAAGAATGTGTGTGGCAACTTGAAGATCCACCTACCACACGCGATAGACTGGCGGTTGCACGGGTGCGAAAGCTTTGTTGTTATCCTCATTCCATAAACAGTGGCTTTTAATGGGTGGAGAGCTGAACCATCCTGGGGTACAGAGGATTCGCAATCTAGACTAGGGTCTGAAAGTTTACCACACCATAGTGGGTTACACCATGGTGCCTCTGCTTTGTGGCAGAAGTAGGAAGAAAGAGCGAAAGAAAGTTTTGGTGAAAGAGTACAACGGGGTTCACCTCTGCTGGGGCCTCGTGGAGTTTAGGTGTTTTTGCTCAATAAACACTCACAATGCTCGGTCTGGGAATCGAAACTGCGTTCTTACAACTGCGAGTCCGCTGCCCTAACCACTGGGCCATTGTGCCTCCACTGCTGCTGCTGCTGCTGAGAGTGGCTGAGACTCATGAGGTTGAATAGGTCTGGCTACTCAGGAGTTGCATGGTTTTCTAAATAAGGGACCAAAATCTAGGAGAGGGAAGTTTTGAAAGTGCTGGATTGCGGAATTGGACCTATCAGTGATGCAGTGTGGAATTTGGTGGCCTGCCCCCTTCCTTAAACATAGCTGTACCTCCAACTATGGCCAACACACTTGTATCTTGTACGTAGGGGGTACTGAAAAGTTGCTGTCTTTGGGTAAAAGAAAGTACAGGAGGATCAGTTAAATATGATTTTATTCAACATATTCCCATCTTAGATTCACACACTTATTGCAGTGGTCCTTCAGTTTTTCTAAGCCCTGTATAAAAGAACTCAGATAGTTAGTCCTCCAGCCAGGCTTTTCATGATACCTTTAAGGACAGAAACTTTTCAGTATCCCCTTGGATACCCTTAAAGGCAAGTAAAATTTCCTGTAAGTCAGACTGCCTCATGATCCCAGCTGACAAAATGGAAAAGGTGTTGCCCCTGAAGACAGCAAGTTAAGTTAAGTTAATTTTTTGGCTCAAAAAGCAAAAAGCAAGGCCATGTAGGGGGACATGGAGTTATGTACAGGGAGGGTGTTTATGCAAAGAGTTCAGGCCATTTCTGGTCAAGAGAGACTTTGAACCGGGTGGTCGTCAGCATCTTCCCTATCTCGTCTGGCAGCTTATTCCACGGATCCGCAACCCGGACGGAGAAAGTCCCTCTCTTTCGATTGAGATGAAATCATTGCAGATAGAGCTTTTCGGAGTGACCCCACAGCCAACGCTCTGGAGCAGGAGTGAAGAACAGCTCTTTCGAGATTTACACTTTCCGCTTGTGATGTTGTGAGCAAGAATGAGATCACCACGGCATCGTCGTTTTTTCGAGAGAATAAAGGTCAAGCGTCTTCAGCCTTTCTTCATAAGACAATGCTTGAGACCAAGAACCATGCGGGTAGCCAGCTTCTGGACTCTTTCGAGATGATGTATGTCTTTGAGGAGATAAGGAGAAGAGGCTTGAATCCCGTACTCCAATATGGGTCTCACCAGCGTGACATAGAGTGGTAGGAATATGGCTGCTGTGAGCATTCCGAATGACCGTCGAATCAAAAGCAGAACTCCGCGTGCTTTGTTGGCAGCATGGACGCACTGGGCCGAAGGGAGATGTGCTGGAACAGTCACTCAGCCTCATGGGGCTCACACATGTGGATAGTCACCTCCACCCTGAAAGTGGTGAGCAGGGATATGGTCCAGGGTCTGAGAATGCTGGAGGTCTCCACGGTCACAGGATTGACCAAAACCTGTCAGAAAGTGACTGATACCTTACAGTTTGTTTTTCCCAGCCTGGCAAGCAGTGGAGTCTGGGGCTGGTAGTTGGACACATCAGGTTGCCACTGGTGAAGATGTCACAGTATGTGACATCCCAGATGAGGGGCCTATCGCCACGGAATGGGAAAATTGTCATGCCATTGGCCTTTTACCCTTCCCTCGGTCCAGCCCTTCTGGCTCGAGCTGGGTATGGAAGCGTGCATGTTATAGCTAGCTAGCCAGCTAGATAGACAGACAAACAGACAGATGGATGGATGGGTGGATAAATGGATGGATAGACTGCCAGACAGACAGATGGATGGTCAGACTGACATATCTATAGTAATCAAATAGATAATATTTCGTTTTCATGTGCCGGTGGCACATGACCTGCTGTGCTTGAGGAGACCTATTGAGTCAAGTACATGAACATCGAATAAATATCGAATGGAAATAGTAGTTGTGATACCTGTGCCGGTGGAACGTAAAAAGCACCATCCAAATCGTGGCCGATGCCAGCGCCGCCCTGACTGGCTTCTGTGCCGGTGGCACGTAAAAAGCACCAACCGATCGTGACTGTTGCCAGCCTCCCCTGGCACCTGTGCTGGTGGCACGTAAAAAGCACCCACTACACTCATGGAGTGGTTGGCATTAGGAAGCTGTAGAAACACTGCCAGATCAGTCTGGAGCCTGGTGCAGCCTCCTGGCATCCCAGACCCCAGACGAACCGTCCAACCCGTGCTAGCACAGAAAACGGACGTAAAACGATGATGATGATGATGATGATCTGGTTTGCAAGATTCTTTATGTGAATTTGTGTGTTGAAACAAACTTTGCTGTGTCTAGGAGAGAGTCATTATTTCAATATAATTAACACACACATTGGTTCAATTCCACTCCTTTATTATTAGTTAATTGGTTAAATATCCTACTAACTAACTAATTGTTTAATTTGTTTTATTTTTGTCTTTGTCATAATTTTTTGTTTTTTTTTTGTTTTCGTTCCTTGCAACATTTTCAACGAAAGAGCTTTGACAAACAAAAACAAAGCAAATTAAATAACTGATTAGTTCGTTGTATATTTAACTAATTGATGAATAATAAAGGAGTGAAACTGAACCAGCGTATGTGTTAACGATATTGGCATAACGACTCTCGCTAGACACATCATCATCATCATCATCATTTAGCGTCTGCTTTCCATGCTGGCATGGGTTGGACAGTTCCACTGGGGTCTGGGAAGCCAGAAGGCTGCACCAGGCCCATTCTGATCTGGCAATGTTTCTATGGCTGGATGCCCTTCCTAACGCCAACCACTCCGTGAGTGTAGTGGGTGTTTTTTACGTGCCACCGGCACAGGTGCCAGACGAGGCCACGATTGGATGGTGCTTTTTACGTGCCATCAGCACAGGTGCCAGGTGGACTGGAAAATGGCCATGGTCGGATGGTGCTTTTCAAGTGCCCACCGGCACAGGTGCCAGACGAGGCCACGATTGGATGTGCTTTTTACGTGCCATCACACAGGTGCCAGTGTGGGCTGGAATGGCCATGGTCGGAGGTGCTTTTTAAGGTGGCCACCGGCACGGGCCGGCGAGGCTGGCAATGGCCACGATTGGATGGTGCTTTTTATGTGCCACCGTTCGGATGGCTCGCTTATGTACCACCGGCACTGGTATCACGGCTACAATTTCCATTGATGTTGACACGACTTATAATATTTTTTTTTGTTTAAATTTATTTTTAATTCAATAGAGCTCTGTCAAAATTATCAAGCTCTCTTTTAATTTACTGGTCCCTTTAAGCTGGAGGGCCTCTTCAAACTGTTTGCGGCCCCGAGATTTAATGGAGCCCCTAGATAATGTAGCCTTCTTTATCATCTTGTGATATTTTGAATTAGCAAAATCACAGGGGCACCCTAAAGCTATTGACCCAGTCTAGCAAACCAAATTTTGGTGGCCCTTACAAATATATTACTCTTTTTACTCTTTTACTTGTTTCAGTCATGTGACTGTGGCCATGCTGGAGCACCGCCTTTAGGTGAGCAAATCGACCCCAGGACTTATTCTTTGTAAGCCTAGTACTTATTCTATTGGTCTCTTTTGCTGAACTGCTAAGTAAGAGGACGTAAACACACCAGCATCGGTTGTTAAGCGATGTTGGGGTGACAAACAAAGACATACAAACATATACACACACATACATATATATGATGGGCTTCTTTCAGTTTCCTTCTACCAAATCCACTCACAAGGCTTTGGTCAGTCCGAGGCTATAGTAGAAGACACTTGCCCAAGATGCCACGCAGTGGGAATGAACCCGGAACCTGGATGTTTTGCGTTCTTGTCCCATTTTGCAATTTTATATATATATATATAATATATAATATATATAATATATATATATATATATATATATATATATATATATATATATATATATATATAATATATATTATAATATATATATGGTAATATATAATATATATTATATATGTAATATATATCTAAGTATATATATATATATCTATATATATTTATATAATATATATAATATATATAATATATCTATATATATATACATATATATATATATATAATATATATAATATATATATATATATATATATATATATTATATATATATATATTAATATTACACAATGGGCTTCTTTCAGTTTCTGTCTACTAAATCCACTCACAAGGCTTTGGTCAGCCTGAGGCTATAACACTTGCTCAAGGT
This sequence comes from Octopus sinensis, assembly GCF_006345805.1. Classification (NCBI taxonomy): domain Eukaryota; kingdom Metazoa; phylum Mollusca; class Cephalopoda; order Octopoda; family Octopodidae; genus Octopus; species Octopus sinensis. Next base: position 45,698 of record NW_021834525.1, read on the forward strand.
GCATACATATATAATACAACAGGGTTCATTCAGTTTCCATTGACCAAATCCACCCACAAGGCTTTGGTCGTTTTGTGGGTTCAGTGAGACTGAACCCCCGGAACCATGTGGTTGGGAAGCCAGCGTCTTAACCACACAGCCACCCACGTGAGGGTAGCAAGACAGATGTCATTTATACAAGCAAGGTACACGTACAAAGACCGGCATATATGTACATATCACATTAATGTGTGAGCGGGGAATTTGGATCGGTGGTGGTGGCGGCGGCGGTGGGGGTTGGGGGTAGGAGATGTAGTTGTATGATTACGCAATAGTGGATGCAATGATGATGGGGGGGAGCAGAAGCGAGGGGGTTAAGGGGGGGAATGCTGCCTTGTCGCGCGAATGGTAGCGGGGGGATGAAAAATGGATGAAGTGGGGGGGGGTAAAAGTGAGGAATGCTTGGTACAGTTTGAGTAGTATGTGTTTGTGTGCGTGTGGTGTAATTTAGGGAGATAGCTAGGTGTACAATCAGGTAGATAATTAGGTAGGTAGGTAGATTGGTAGGTGGCATAAATTTGGAGATATATATTCAGTCAGTTAGTAAAATAGGCACACAGATGGGTTGATGATACATATATATATATGTATATATATGTGTGTGTGTGTGTTATATATGTATATATATGTGTATATATATATATATATATATATATATTATTATATATACATATATAATATATATACTATATATATAAAGGATGTTATATACACACATACGCATATATATACACACAATATACATACATACATATATATATTCATATATACATATGCACACACACACATATACACATACATATATACATACATATACAAATATATATATACATGCATATACAAATATATATATATACATGCATATATATATATATATATATACTGATCTCTGTCTCTGTCTATATAATATATATATATATATATATATACGTAGATGTATGTATGTATATGTATATATAAATATATATATACACACACGCACATAGATACATATATACATGCATGCTAATGTATATATATGGATGCACATATGTATAAATATATAACTACAACACACACACACACACACACACACACACACACACACACACACACACACACACGCACATGTATAAGCAGTATACAGACATACATACATACATACATTATCACAGGTATACATACCTGCATATGTACAAACGTGTATCTATGATTGTATGACTGCATGTTTGTATAACATTTTTCTATTTGCATTCTGAGCTTCCTTGTGAGAAAACATCTGTCGAAACAGATGTTGTCATGTGTTGGAAGGGTCAGTTTTACCGACAAGAAACACACGCACAGGTCCCCCCAATAGTTCCATAATCTTACTCTTTACTCTCTTTTACTCTTTTACTTGTTTCAGTCATTTGACTGTGGCCATGCTGGAGCACCGCTTTCTTGTCGAGTAAATCGACCCCGGGACTTATTCTTTTGTAAGCCTAGTACTTATTCTATCAGTCTCTTTTGCCGAACAGCTAAGTTACAGGGACGTAAACACACCAGCATTGGTTGTCAAGCGATGTTGGGGGGACAAACACAGCCACACAAACATATATACACACATACACACACATATATATATTTAGATACAATTTTAAAATGTGTATAGTAATGCCCTCTATATAATATATATATATACATATATACGACAAACAAGGACAAAGAGATTAACTCTATTATATCAACCCCAGTGTGTAACTGGTACTTAATTTACCAACCCTGGAAAGAATGAAAGGTAAAGTCGACCTTGGCAGAATTTGAACTCAGAATGTACAGCAGATGAAATACCTATTTCTTTACTACCCACAAGGGGCTAAACACAAAGAGGACAAACAAGGACAGACAAACGGATTAAGTCAATTACATCGACCCCAGTGCGTAACTGTATTATTTAATCAACCCCGAAAGGATGAAAGGCAAAGCCAACCTCAG
>NW_021834526.1:0-7500 GCF_006345805.1 Octopus sinensis
TGCATGAGAAAGAGTGAGAGAAAATTGTGGCGAAAGAGTCAGCAGAAGTTCACCATTTCCTTCTGTGTGTGTGTGTGTGTGTGTGTGGTGTGTGTGTGTGTGTGTGTGTGTGTGTGTGTGTGTGTGTGTGTTGTGTGTGTGTGTCTAGTATGACTGTTGATAATGAAAGAAAGCGAATGTAGAATTCAGTAAGAAAAAATGTAATAAATGATCGAGGTAATCGAGACAGCCATGCTGAGATAAGGGCGACATCAGTTTAAAAAGTAGAGATCAAATAGAGATGACTGCAACATTTCGGATTGAAGAATTTCATCGAAAACAAAAAGAAATAAAGAAATAAAAGATAAAAAAATAATAAGAGAAAGAAAGAAAAGATCAGCCGAGAAATTAGTGAAATGGAAACATGTCTAAAATAGTTCACTAAAAGGTGAGGTGTTAACAGTAATGCGCTATGCTTTATTATATTTCATGCTGTTTTGCTTTTGATTAATACACTGTATTTCACTGAAGTACTTCCATCTGCAACGCTCCAAGATTTAAGCTAATAAAATTCTTTTCGAAAGGCGGCGAGCTTACAGAAACGTTAGCACGCCGGTCGAATGCGTAGCCGTATTTCGTCTGCCGTTACGTTCTGAGTTCAAATTCCGCCGAAGCCAACTTTGTCTTTCATCCTTTCGGGGTCGATTAAATAAGTACCAGTTACGCACTGGGGTCGATATAATCGACTTAATCCGTTTGTCTGTCCTTGTTTGTCCTCTCTGTGTTTAGCCTCTTGTGGGTAGTAAAGAAATAGGTATTTCGTCTGTCTTTACGTTTTGAGTTCAGATTCCGCCGAAGTCGACTTTGCCTTTCATCCTTTCGGGGCTCATGAATTAAGTACCAGTTACGCACTGGGGTCGATGTAATCGACTTAATATCTTTGTCTGTCCTTGTTTGTCTCTCTTTGCTTAGCCCCTTGTGGATAGTAAAGAAATAGGTATTTCGTCTTTACTCTTTTATACTCTTTTACTCTTTTACTTGTTTCAGTCATATGACTGCGGCCATGCTGGAGCACCGAGTTCAGATTCCGCCGAGGTCGACTTTGCCTTTCATCCTTTCGGGGTCGATGAATTAAGTACCAGTTACGCACTGGGGTCGATGCAATTGACTTAATACCTTTGTCTGTCCTTGTTTGTTCCCTCTGTGGTTAGCCCCTTGTGGGCAATAAAAAATAAGAAACGTTAGCACGCCGGGCGAAATGCTTTGCGATATTTTGTCTCTCTTCAAATTCCGCCGAGGTCGATTTACCTTTCATCCTTTCTTAGCTCAATAAATTAAATACCAATTGCATACTGGTGTCGATCAAATGGACTGGTCCCCTCCTCCAAAATTTAGGCCGTGTGCCTAGATTACAAAAGAATAAAGTCCTTATCGAATGTTTTTGTCTCAACGTTGTTTTGACTTTTTAGGTCTTTTAATTTGGATGGTCAAAGTTGGGATGAAGCTTTGGTCTGGGATAAACTCGGCTATATGTTCTTCAACAGACGTGGCATAAGATTATTTTAGCTGAATTTTAAACTTCTCCCGCCTTCTTCAATATTTGCTATACATTCACACATTCATAGATAGATAGATAAGAATATGTGTGTAACGAGAGAGCGACAACCTGGGAAAGATTTTATCATTTTATTATTTTTTTTTTAAACCACAAGACGAGTTATACCTGATTCAGTTATTTTGTTGGTTTGTTGTGTATTTCACTTGCTTTACTTCAAGAACATTCTTGCAGTGGAGAAGTTATACTTTAACTTGTAATTGAACAGATTTAATTTAACCATCTATGTGGATGCAATCATCAAGATTAAATTAAGTTTTTTACTTGCTCCACGAAAATTTGCAAAATTCTTTGCAATGTGTAGAAAAATATTTTTCCTTCTCATCAAAAGGAAAAAAAAATCTTCACTATATTTAGATTCATGTCTCTTAAATAAATTTAAGTTCTGTGAATTTGATCCAACTTTATTTGTTATTTACCCTTTTGCTTTCACGTTTTATTCCTATTGTACTATGCTATAGACAGTTCCAAGCGTTTGCGTCACATTATTTAACGGATAAACATTTTAGCTATGTTTAAATGAGAATTAACAGGGAATTAACAGTTTTTCGGCGCCGTGCTACTAACAATCGTTATCATTCTTTGTTTCTCTTTCGGTAATCTTTTTTATTCCTTGAACTAATTCTTCTAAGCAAGATATGGGCTTCTTGTGAGGAGGAATCTGCAATACGGTTTCGAATTTCAGCCGCAATGATTACCAAACAGAATAACTAATCACCTTTATAATAATATGCCATAATAGCAGGCGCAACGGTACTAAAGTAGAGCCGTTGCCAGTATATAAAATCTTTAAGCATCAAAACTAAACCATTATAGTTCAATTTAAATTACATACTGATGTTCGCATTCTCTTTCCATCTGTATTTCTTTAATTTGAAGCGCACGGTTGTGGGGTTGGGAAGCTAGTTCTACAATAACGTGCTTTCTCGTCAGTCCACTACGCTGCACCTTGGGTAAGACTCTTCAATTCATGTCCCAGGTCGACTAATGCCTTACGAGTAAATATGAAAGAAGGAAATTGTGTGGAAGCCTCCTCACATACATGTACACACACATACACACAAATGCGCGCATGTGTCACATCAATGTGAAAATGCCATTGTGTCTATGTTTGTCCACCACTCCCATTGCTTGTTAACTGGTGTTGCTTTATTTACGTTCCCGTAAGATAGTGGTTCAGCAAAAGAGACCGATAAAATAAGTACAAAACTTAAAAGCACATAAATATGTGTGTCAATTTGTTCGACTAAAGGGTCAAATTTATATCATAATATACACGGGTTCCATTCAGGCATAAAATGCCACGCCACAGTACAACCTGCTATGTTGCTTTCTACAAAATATATGGTGTTTGTGCGTTAGAAGAATATGTATGTAGCTTTTGCTTCTCTGCATATAATCATGTGAATGCCTATTGCTACACATTACAAAAGTGAGGGCTTAATGTTAAGAAAATATGATAAGATTTTCTTCTAAAAAGCTTTCAAATTTGAATTTCCGAAGTTTGTACAGAGGGAAGATTGCATTATCAACCACAGGTAGATGACATTCAAATATGGTGAACTCAGAAAAACACATAACGGCACAGAGAGATAATATATCTACAAAGTTCTTTGATTAATTAACCAAGGCTATATGGCTATATGGCTAAGATTTTCTTCTAAAAAGCTTTCAAATTTGAATTTCCGAAGTTTGTAGAGAAGGAAGATTGCATTATCAACCACAGGTAGATGACATTCAAATATGGCGAACTCAGAAAAACACATAACGGCACAGAGAGATAATATATCTACAAAGTTCTTTGATTAATTAACCAAGGCTATATGGCTATATGGCTAAGAAGCTCGCTTTGAAACGACGAGGTGTTGGGTTCAGTTCCCTTCCGCGGCACATGGGGCAAGTGTCTTTAACAATAGCCCCAGTCCAACAAATGCATTCAGAATGAATTTGGTAGATGGAAAATATGCGGAAGTCCGTCCTATACATACCGTATATTCATATATATGCCGTGTATTCATTAGAGTATGTGTGCGCCCAAGTACATTTAATTTATATAATGATACGAAGAAAAAGACCTGGCAATAATTTGTATAGTAACAACATAATGTTGGCTATAAGTAAGTGAATAAATGAATAAATATGTTTATTCACTCATATCAGTATTTTTGCTCTTTTTTCCCAAATTATGTTCACCATGTAGAGAAAGAGATATTAGCGGGTTCTTATGTATGTGTATTTAGCTACAAAGCTGATTAATCTCATTTACTTCACACTATGCAGAAATTTTGTCACTGAAACTAATTTAGCAGCAAAACTATATACATACGGATATGACTCTGTATGCTTATTAATTCATTTTCTTTCTTCTATATAGCATAATAGTTCCCAAATTATTTTTGCTCATGAAAACTTTGAATACCATCAATCTTTCCGGAATTGTTATGTATTGTGCAATTCTCAACATGACTATTGAAATAGCAACAGTAAATTGTATGGGTTTTTCGACTTCTGTAATTTATTTTACTGTAATTGTTATCACATTGAGAATATTTCCTAATTTTATGAAGCGAAATGGAGAAATGATCATGAGAAACGATATCAACAAGGAGGGTACCAACGAAAATTCTGTAATGTTGTTGAATATAAATTTGCAGATTTTGCCAAAATCCTCGCAAAATGTTACGGCGTGTTATCAATTACGTTGTCAGCGACGTCTAGAGTTATACACCCCGCTGCTAATCTATCTAGGACAATCTGCAACTGAGACTTTACATCTTAGAAACTGGCAGCGGTAAATTTCGCTTCGGTGTAACATGATCGAGTCTTTCGCCAGAGTCAGCTACCATCATATGTTGGCTTTCTTACACAAATCTCTCTTTTCTTGGAAAGTTTCTAAATGTTGCATCTTACTTCTTTTGTGAAGTGGAATCTTTTAGTTTATAAAACCGTATGGCCACCTGTAATAGCTGTTTTGAAAAACATTCTGTTAATAAAGAACGCTTTATCTTATGAAGTCTGTTGGTTTTCGTTTCACTATGTTTATATATATATATATATATATATATTAGTTTCACTTCTATTACATTCAATATGATATATTTATATATGTATATGTATTTACATGTATGTATACATATATATGTGTATATATATGTTTATATATATAGGTCTACATATATTTATGAATGTATGTATATGCGCATATATATATATATATATGTATATATATATGTAGATATATGTGTATATATATATATATATGCATAAATATGTATGTAGGCATAAATATATATGTATATATGTAATATATATATTTATATATATATATATATATATACATATATATATTTATATATATATATATACATATATATATAGTATATGTATACATTATATATATGTATATATATGTATATATATATATATGTATTATACATATATACATATACATACATATATATATATATATATATATGTATATATAATATATATATATATGTATATAGGCGTGGTATGGATGTGTGCTAAGAAGTTTGCTTCTGAACAAAAACTTTCCGGGTTCAGTCCCACTGCACGGCACCTTCGGCAAGTGACTTGTACTATAGCCTTCCATGTATGTCCTATATTTATATATTTATGTGTGTGTGCCTTTGTGACTGTTTTAGTTTAGCCCTCCCACACGACCATCGCTTAGAAAGTAGTGCACTGCAGTGTTTTGGGAGTAGATCATGCATAATAGTTACAAAATATAGTTGTTTCACAAGAAAGCAAAATTTCTTGTCAGAAACAATCACATAAATGGTGAAATGACATTGAAGGAAGACGTTGAAGCTTCCCCTCTGCGAGTTTATTTTATTCAAAAGCAAAGGGAGCTATTGTTTCGGAGAGATAAGCTAACAACAGCAGATATAACTCTTATATGATGGAGAAGGTCAACTTGTCAGAAAAAGCAAAAGAAAATTACTACATCAGATCAAAAAAACTCTTAAACAAACTGAAAATTTTGGCAGAAGATTTGATTTGGTGTTTCTAAACAAGAAAAATTTCGACCAAGATCAAAAATTTAACAGAAGAAATGACTGGTGGTTATCTGTAAAAATTCCAAGTTTTATACATGCAATATTTACTGCAACTGTCATGGTTTTAGGGGTTGTCAGCAAGAAAGGACATGTGATGCCTCCTTATTTCTTTCCATAAGGCCTCAGGTGTAACTCTGTCGCCTACATTGAGATCTTGGAAATAATTGTTAAACCCTGGATAGACAGTGTATTCGATGGAAGGCCATATATGTTTTAGTAAGACTCTGCATTATCACACAACGTCCTAGAAACACTAGAATGGATGGCTGAAATTTTTCATGGTCACACAACCCCTAATATTTGGTCTTCTACTTCTAATTCCCCAGATCTTCATACATTGGACTATTACGCGTGGAGTGTTGTTCATAGGGAGGCCAATGAATATGCCTATAACACCAAAGATTCTATGAAAGCTGTCTTAGACTGAGTAATATCTAACATAAATTAGGATCACTTAATTCGAGCATGTAGGTGACTTAGATCTCATAGAAGCAGTTGTTGAAGCTGAAGGCGGCTTTATTGAATACTATAGAAAAGATTTATTTTAATCCTCATAGAAACGTTTTTATAAATATACTTATTATCTGTTATCATGTATCATTTTTTTTATTAACATAAAACTGTCCTCAAATATCTTACGCACCATGTATGTACGCATGTATATAAATATATAATTAAGAATATGAATATATATATATATATTAATAATATGAATATATATATATATTTAAGAGAATATATATATATATATATAAGAGAAATATATATATATATATATATATATGTATAAATATATATGTGCATTATGGGTACAGGATGCCACCAAGTGTGCAAACAACATGAAATACGTAAATAAACTATATAAATACGTGAGCAACAAGAAATAAATATCGAAAACAGGACAAGTAAACACAGAGAAAGGACACTTCATCAGTTGTTGGCTGTGTATCTAGTCATTCAACGACAATATCATCCTTCAAAGACAGTTGCTACCATAAATTCTAAAATTAAATTTAGGATATGTGTGTATGTATGTTTGTGTGTATGTATGTATGTATGTATGTATGTAATGTATGTATGTATGTATATATGTATGTATATGTATATATATATATCTTATCTTTTACCTGTTTTATCTGTTTCATTCATTAGACTAGGGCCATGCTGGGGCACCACCTATATATATATATATATATATATATATAATGTTTGATATATATCCGTTATGTCAGGTCGTTCTTGGGCACTACTGGTAACATGTAACCGAGCACAATCTGTTGCGTGGTCGCATCGTCGGCGACTAAACTGGCAACCTCATTAAGCTTGCTTGGTGAGGAGGGTGACTATTGAACATCCTGCAGGACGCAAACTAAGACCTATCAAAAGACGGAAGAGCTCATGAGCAGTCAACGGCCATCCAACAATATGTGTACATGTGTATGTATTCATGTATGTATATACAGAGATGTGGAAATACTTGGGCTGGCGTCCAGGCTCACGGTTGCCCCACTGGGAGTGGGTGGCCTCTCTGTTGTCATTACAGAATCTCTTAAGGAGAGGGAAACTGAGAGGAAATCTGAGATACTGATAATGTTCGATGATGCAGACTAGTTCTTCTTTTCGTGTTTATGTTATCCATGTTTAGAGAGTGGGTTTGGATTTGTGCACATTTTTTCCTCACTATAAAAAATCATCATGCACAGGCTTCACATGAAAAAAAGTAAGACCTATCACAGAAATGGATGGTTTCTGCCTTCGCATATGCGGGTCTTTTGATCAAGGGATGACAATACTCGAACATGAGTTTGTAGCCGTCATATCGCTTGA
>NW_021834526.1:10000-32500 GCF_006345805.1 Octopus sinensis
TTCCTAATTAAGTAATTATGCATAATTTTGAACATCTTACCTTCTGGGGACAATAATGTTCACATTTATCAAGATGGTAACATTGTTAATGTGCATTTCATATATATGCGCGTTGTATGTATTCCCCGGTGAAAGTTCATTTGCGATTATTGATTAAAACGAAAATCAAACTTTGGTATAAAATCCAAAGTAAATATATGTTGTATTTCGTTATTGTATTTCTTGTTTGTTTGTACGTTAGTTTGGGAGTTTCGCTTCTTTTATTTAATTTTTTTCTTTTTTCCTTTTTTTCCCCTATTGCTGATGGTGTAGTTTCAATGGAATTTGTTGTCATTTTATTCTTTTTCTTTTGATCAATTTTTACAATGAATCCTAATTAAAGGGAAAATATAATTCTATTTAGAAACTATTCATATTAACCTATTAAGTTTCACCGTTTGTACTCAAACTAAGAAGTCCGGAAGGATTCAAAACATGAGAAATTTATTGTAAGAAAAAAAAAAGAAAACAAGAATGAATAACAACCAAACTCCTCCTTCTCCGCCTCCTCTTCCACCTCCTTCTACTACTACTACTAGCTCCTATCAGGAATTTTAATACTAATAATGCTTTCAAATTTTGGTACAGGGCCGGCAGTTTCGGTGAAGGAGGTAAATCGATTACATCGACCACAGAAGAGTAAAAGGCAAAGACGACGCCGGCGGGATTTGAACCCAGAACATAAAGACGAACGAAATGTCGCTAAGCATTTTGTTGGACGTCCTAAACGACTCTGCCACTTACTCGCATTAATATTAGTAATATTAATTATGAATGTTTCTGGTTTAGGCAGGAGGACAACAAGTCGAATTCATTTGAGTAGTACTTTATTTATCGACCCCCCCAAAACCAAAGATGAAAACAAACTTGACATCGAATAATTTACTGTGGCTACTACCAGAATGTTTTAAAACTTTGGTACAAGGCCGGCAATTTGGTGCGATGAATAACGTTGACCAATAATTTATTTTATCATCCCCGAACGATAAGTCGATGTCGTCGAAATTTGATTTCAGAACCAAATTAATAGGAAGAAATACCGCTAAACCTTTCGTCTGACGTGCTAACGAATCTGCCAGCTCACCGCCCTTTTTTGACGTAATAATCTTTACTATTATAGGCAGAGGGCCTGAAATTTGTGGTGAGTGGTTGTTGTCTACGTTGACCTCAGCGGTACTTATTTTATCAACGGCAGAATAATATAAGTCAAACTTGACTTCGAGTGATTGATTTCGATGTAATTATAAATATTGTTTCTGATTTAGGCAGTTTTGAGATGGTAGAGCAGTTTGATACAATAGGCCTCAGTAATTGTTTGGTGTTTACTTTTATCAACTCCGGAAAGTTAAAGACAAAGTTAAATTCATTGGGATGAGGATGATGGCCTCTCCAATCGAGGAAGATGTTGCGTTTTGAGCTTTTGGTGAACAACCAATAAAAACTATCTGTATATATTGATGTGCCGTACATTAGCTCACGCCCTCCATCAAATCGATGTTGCCTGTACAGGTGCAGGCATCAGATGTCAAAGTGATCGTAGAGCAAGGTGAGATGAAGTGTTTTGCTCATGAACACAACTCACCACTTGGTAGGAATTGAAACTACGATCTCCTGATCGTGGGTGAAACAACCTAACCACTAGGCCATAATGTTAATTTCTAGATTTGGCACACCACAAAGTATTGAATGGGGTTGCACGTAAGTTTAGACCGTTTGGTCAAAAACAGAAGTTACTGAATGATGAATAAATATGAGATCAGGATATATAAACAGATATAAATATTTAGTTCAATAATTAACACATACTATGTGAAAGTCACGAAAGAAAATTGCCTCCAAATAAAAACTACCTCAATATGTAATATTTCATATTATTATAATTTTTCAGTTGCTAATCGCATCTTTGGAGAAGGAAAATGTTTTATAATTTACATCTACAAAACGTTTCAATCACTTCTATATATATCCGATCAATATCAGACCTCTTTTTTCTGGACATGTATATAATGTATATAATATTGTGTTGTAATCCTACTAGTATAAATGTCTTTCTTGAGAACTAGCTCTCGTAAGGCCTTACCTAGTTTCCATGGCATATATGTAATTGAGATTACAGCATTTTTCCAGAATTGGAGGCCGGTTCATCGCAGGCTCACTCGTCGAAGCAACATGTAATGAAATGTTTAACTCAAGAACACAACCACCTCGTCCATGAATTGAAATTATGATCATAACATCATGAATACAACACTCTTAACCGCTACGCCACTTTATTTCACTGAAATGGTCTCATTTAGCAACCACTGACGCATGAACATGCTACATTTATGCAGACATAGAAATATTAAAAACCTATTGATGATCGCAGATGAACAAAAAGATACCTGGTGTTTGGTAAATATCAGTCCTTTCATTAATTTTTCTAACTTTTTGTATATCCATATGTATATACAGGTGAATATGTAATATACATATGAGAATATATGCATATGTGTGTGTGTATATATATATATATATATATATATATATGTGTGTGTGTGTGTGTGTGTGTGAGTATATTTACACACGCACACACACACATATATGCTATGGGCTTCTTTCAGATTACGTCTACCATATTCACTCACAAGGGTTTGGTCTGCCACCCATTTCCAATATCTGAAACGACATGAAGTTAAAAGATAATTAGTTAAAAATTTGTTTTCGCGCTCCTGACGTCTTCCTGGATTCGATGCATGTTATCTCGAAATAGAAACAAGAAGAAAGAGTGAAAGAAAGTTGTGGTGAAGGAGTACAGTAGGGTTCGCTACCACCACCTGCTGGAGCCTCGTGGAGCTTTAGGCGTTTTCGCTCAATAAACACTCACAACGTCCGGTCTTGGAATCGAAACCGCGTTCCTACGACCTAATTCTTTTATTACCCACAAGGGGCTAAACACAGAGGGGACAAACAAGGACAGACATAGGTATTAAGTCGATTACATCGACCTCAGTGCGTAACTGGTAATTAATTTATCGACCCTGAAAGGATGAAAGGCAAAGTCGACTTCGGCGGAATTTGAACTCACAACGTAACGGTAGACGAAACACCGCTAAGCATTTCGCCCGGCATGCTAACGTTTCTGCCAGCTCGCCGCGAGTCTGCTGCTCTAACTACTGTGCCATTGCGCCTCGACAAGTTTAACATGTATAGGTAAAATATTCAAACAAATAAATTAGGGTACCGGAATACCGCTTGCTAGAAATAGGAGTGGTAACTTTTATTTCTAGCATGTGGTTAGCTGGCAAAATTGAGCAGTAACTATATTTCAAAGGGCCAGGCATGCTGAATCTCCCTGAGAACTAAGTTAAGGGTACATGAGCCTGTGGAATGCTCAGCCACATACATGTTAATTTTACGACCAGGTTTTCCATCGATTAGATCAACTGGAACCCTCGTCGTCGTAACCAACGGAGTGCCAATTATATATATATATACATATATATATATATATATATATATATATATATATATATTATATATATATATATATATATATATATATATATACATACAAGTTATCAAGTTAGCGTATAAACGTTATATTAAACTAAATCACTTTTGTAGAATTATAGCTGAGTGTTAAGTAAAAGTAAACCCTAATATATTTACGTAAATTATTTGATAGCTATTTTCATTATCCAATTTAGTAAACTACAGGATGTCTCGTGGACATAAAAAAAAATTTAACAATTTAATGTCAAACATTTCTACGAAAAATAATTTCTGAGTTCTTGTCTTGTAGCACATACGTTTAACGTATCACAACATTGTATGAAATATTACATTACGATAAACATTCCCGATAATATTGTAAAACGTGAAAATATGCTGTAATAGTTTCTCACTCATGTTCTGATATGATTATAGCTCTACACGCATTCTCACCGCTTTAAGATTTTCTCATCTGCATAATGTTTATAAAGGCAAGTGCAAGTATTAATACAAGAGCTTATATATATATTTATATATATGTATGTATATATATATATATATACATGTATACTTTTACATGTGTACATACACGTATACTTCTGTATACAACTACATACAAATATATATGTATATGTATGTGTGTAAAATATATATATGTATGTACACACACACACACATACACACACGCACGCACACACACAGACACACACACACACACACACACAAACACACACATATATATATATATATATATAATATATATATATATGTATGTATATATCCCTTTACTTGTTTCAGTCATTTTCACTGTGACCATGCAAGAGCGCCGCTTATATATATATATATATATATATATATATATTCACATACATCTAGGAAGATGTTACAATGTTACATACATGTAGATCTAAAAATGATTTACATAGATAATTCTGATTTCACTTTTGATGGAACTAGTCTACAATATAGTGAGCAAGGCCCCTGGTCATATAAATAAATTCTGTTTACCGTATGTTTTTAAATTCTCACTTTGTGATCTTCAATGTATATATAATATATATATCTTTCGTAGAAATTATTTCTTTCAACTTCTCTTAAGGATAGTAGATGCAATATTTTCTTTGCACGCAACACCTATTGTCCCCTACCCAGACACAAACATATTATTTAAAGCGGCCATGTTTTCGAGCTTTGTCTCGAGAAGTGACAAAACTCGTTGCAGCAGTTTTCCAAGAGTATTCTGCATGCAGTACTGACACCATGGACATTATCAGCCCCCATTCTTAGACGAAATCTATCACAACCGATGTATAAGTAAAATCTCAGTACACAATCGCCGGTGTGGCAAGGAGATACGCTCCCAGAGTATGATACGTACATGAATATTTTAATCTATTATTGCCTATGTTACATGTAACAGATTGTCATTCAGTTGGGCGCCAACTCACAACACCAGTAAATTTTATTCAGTGTTTTTTTTTTTATATATACCGGTGTTGACGGATTCCCTCTAAACATGCTGGATAAGACTAAGTTTATGATATCGTCTAACAAGGCAGTTATGCATCTAACGATACCGTACCAAGTCTGAGACCGTACCAAGTGGCGGTCGTCCATCACCATGGGAACCAAAACTTTCAAGCCATCAGAAAAGAAAAGGAAGAAATCAAACGACAGGAGAGAAAGGCCAGACGAAGCAACCTCGTCTTCCTCCAACATTACCATGTATTGACATCGTCGTTTCAACGCAAGAATTAGTCTACGGCGTCATCAACGGCATAACCATAAAAGAAGCGTTCGGCAAAGAAGAAAATAAATTCTCGGATAAGAAGTAAAGCCGACGACGAATATATTTCTTTTTTAAACATAGCATGCTAATAGGAGAACCTATTATCTCCATACAAATACGGCTGCAGATTTATCGATATGTTTATTTTCAGTACGATTTATAAATGGATATATATGTATGTATGCGTGCGTTTACATATATATATAGAGAGAAAAAGTATAACCAGCTTAAATTGCAAAGATAATCTGGAACTCGACTGAGGAAAGAAAACTCCGAATGACCCGTTCTTGTTTTTTTTTTCTTGTCCCTTTTTTGTATCATCTTTCACTTCAAACTGTCCATTTTCTTTTTTTCACGTCCCTCTCTATTCTTCTATCCCTCCGCCTCTACTTCTCTCCTCTCCACGTGACCGGTGTACGGCCAAGCCTGACCTTTCTTTCTTGGTTCAACTACCATCTGTGAAACATCTATATTCCTCCCCATTCCTGTCATCTCTTATGCCCATCCCTTAAGGCTTCACTTTCACACACGCCAACTTAATTTAATTCGTCTTTAGTCGAAAGAGACCTGTTGTTAATATCCTGTTATTTGCATTTGTATTTGTGTACCATTTCTCCGTTTTTTTTCCGACCTTGTTTTCGCATATATTCGCTGCTTTATTCCAAGGATTCTAGTGCTCTTAGCTTTACTTTTCCCTGGAGCTGGCCAGATTGGAGCGATCTCGAGTATAACTAGTCGAAATTGGAATCTGGATAATCTGGAACTCGAATAAGAAAAAAAAACTCGGAATGACCCGTCCTTGTTTTTGCTTGTCCCATTATTGTATCATCTGTCTGAAGGTTTTGCGTTCTTGTCCCATTTACATGTAAATATATATATATATAGTTAATCCTATATGCATATACACATGTATATATATATATATATATATATATATATATATATATAGATATATATATATATATATACATATATATATATATGTATGTATACATATGTACGTACTATATACACGCACACGCGCGCATATATATTTACATTGATTCATTCGAAAAAGTGACATGCACGTACATTTCTAAGGCTAATAACACTGCGTGGTGTTAACCGTAGAATTGTATCAATGGCAATGGTTTCCGTTGATCATATATCACTAATTCCAATATGAAATACGCACGCACACACACACGTATATTTATACATATGTATAAATGTGACATATGTATGTATACATATGCATATGTGTGTGTATGTGTTTGTGTGTTTGTGTGCATATATATGTACATGTGTGTGTTCTTGTGTGCATTTGAGAAAATATTTGAGCAAGTTCGTGAGAGATTGAGAAATAAAGAGAGGGAAATACAAAGAAATATAACAATGCTAATGCAGAATTAATTTTGATGTACCCTTTGACATGTTTTGTTGTGTTGTTTGTTCCTTCTCGAGACATCCCTGGCTCATTAGGGCCGGTTTCCCGGTTTGCTTGGCGTATAGGTTCCCCACCGGTCCGTCGCAGGTGAGCTGCAAGATGCAGGAGTAAAGAGTGAGAGAAATTTGTGGCGAAAGAGTCAGCAGAAGTTTGCCATTACCTTCTGCGGGGCCGCGTGGAGCTTAGATGTCTCGCTCATAAACACACACATCGCCCGGTCTGAGATTCGAACCCGCGATCCTTCGTCCGCGAGTCCGCTGCTCTAACCACTAGGCCATGTGCCTCCATGACATGTAGGTTAGTAAAATCGTGTGTTCTGGGACGTCTTATACATTACTTCATGTGATTACTAATCTCATAGCGATTGTCAGAGAAGGATTCAAACTCTGTTATTTCGTCTGATGACAGATACAGTACTTGAAGCGAACACTCCGTAACCGACTGCGCGATACGCGTAAGATCATGCGAATTTCCTCTATATCGTGTATCAGAAATAGAGAAACTAAATATGATTATAAGTAAATAACTATTCAAACAGTTCAAAAGTGTACATGTGTAAATATCAACCCATACCTTTCAAGCATTATGCGTTCATAGTTCTGAAAATGTTTGCTGCTATGAACAGTCATATTTTAGAAGAGTGTGGCTATGTCCCACAGTAGTCGAAAGATAGCCATAATCATATCCGGTCCTTATGATATGCATACACAAGTCAAATAAGCAATACAATACATATAAACACAAAATCAGATGCACACATACACATGCACACACACAAAGCACACATACACATACATTCACACAAGTACACACAAATGTTTGGGTTTAAAAACGAAATGTTCTCAACGCATATTGTAAAGTTTCTTTATTAGAAAAAAACGCTTTCCATATATGTGTGTATGAGTGTATGTTTTGTTGCATGTGTGTATGTCTCGAGAATTATTTATATTCATTCCGTACATATTTTTTTATGACATAAGTGCGAATAGGTTTAATATTTCTCATAGATACTATTTTTACAATGCTTCATAATCATATAACTAGAATTCATATATATACTTTTTATATTTGGTATTTTATGCTAATTAAACTCATAACTTGAACTATATAATAATACAAAAATCAAAAAAGCAATTCTGATGTTTTTTTTTTCTAGTGGTTTCCAAGGGTAAAATTTCTCCAATACAATTATGACCGTCATTAAGAAAAAACATGACCCAACTACAGGGTCTTATTTATTTTATATCTTAATTCAAACCAGTCAGAATGTACCCAGCGATCTAACTATGTTTCAATTTATACCGATTTACAAAATTTGTAAACTTTGGTAATTTTATGTTTTTAAATGTTTGGAAAATCTTTTCCAGTGCATGGCTTAGTATAATGCATACATACATATAGATAGGCATAGATAATTACATACAACACACACACACATATATGTCTATATATGTCTGCGTACCTCTCTCTCTCTCTCTTTATATATATATATATATATATTATATATATATATATATATATATATATATATATATTATATATAATATACCGTTTTCACTAATGTTAAATATATACTTGTGTTATTTATACAGGAGTATTTATGGTTATTTACAATATTGTTTCGTCCCGAAATCTTGTACAGAGATTATTTATTTTTTTAGTTTTTGACTCCATTACCATTTAAGTATTTATTTAATTTGGAAAGTTTCAGTTGCTACTTCAAGGTTTCAAGGATATTGCTGGAAGATTACATGTTTACCAATTAGGTTTTTTTTTCTTTTACCTGGATTTGAAAACAGTCTAGTTCTGAAAATTTAGTAAATGCCATTTATGTACTAACAGAAACTCTTAGTTCCAGATCAACTCTTGCCAATGGAGATTCCTCATTAATTTTACTATAACACACAATTAGTATTCGCAGTAGTTTCCTTAACTTTTAAGAGAATGATAACCAGTAAAAAATATCTTAATTTTCTACATTATCTTATTACATATTTAATAATGTTTTTCCTAAGGATAAAGAAATGTATGCAGATATGTTCAAGGAATTTGTAGTAAGAAAATATGATTGCATCAATATTACTTGTGATTGAATTTATTTTAATAGCAAATAATTTTACGAAATTTGTTTGGTACATTAAAATTTTATGTTACGTTTAACAGAAATTTCTTACAAACGGAAGTATTTTTCGTTCTTAGATGATAGTAAATACACACCACAACACACACACACACCACACACATATATATATATATTATATATATATATATAATATAAATACATATATATATAATAATATATATGTATATATATATATATATATATATACATGTGCGTGTGCAATAGTGTATATGCGTGTTTTATACGTTTATATACATATATATGTCTGTCACTGTGAGAGAGAGCGTGCGTGTGTCTAATTGTATGTGTATGTGTGTATGTACTTATACATATATATATATGATATGATACAGTATAATGTATATACATATACGTACATGCATATATATATACATACATATATATATGAGTATATATATATATGCGTATATATACATATATATATATATATATATATATAAATGCATGTAATCATACTATATTCGAATACCACTAGGAGCGTATAATGATGTTTTATTGGAAGTTAATGATTTCACAAACTGTTACATGGAGTTTCAGGTGAGCGATCATCAGACAACTGTAGAATGATGCAATACCCACTTACCAAGTATACAATAAAAACTAACATTTTTCAAAATAGTGGGAATTTCTTGAATGAAAGCGATTGACCGTAGAGGAAAAATATAAAAATACTGAGGCGAATCGTATAAATTAAAAATTGGATAGTGTAAGGCATCTGTACTCGTAGAAACGTGTGTAAAGATAAACAAAATGTGAAGAAGAAGAAGCAGAGAGTTCGGGGAAAGTACGTGTGTCATTAAATGACCGAAAATAAGTGACTTGAAGTTGAAGAGAGATAGAGAATCCAGCAGGTGGGATTAGTACTGCGCAGGAGGGTGCTCAAAGACCATTTTTTTGTGTGTGATATCAGCTGTGTGCGTGTGTGTTTATGTTTATGCAAGTGATGTGTGTGGGATCCAGAGATGACTTGATGTTTTTGTGAGTTCTTTGGAGTCGCTGAGTTTGTATATATGTGTTCGTGTGCGTGTGGGTATGAGTGTGTGTAAGTCAGTGTGTACTTATATGTTTGAGTATGTGTTTGTATATATGTATTTAATAATAGTATATATACATATATATGTGTGTGTGGACGGGTAGATGTGTACATAGTATGTGTGAGGAGGTGTAAGTTATGTATATGGGTGTGTGGAAATGTGTGGAAGATAGATTAGAAAAATACAGTAAAAAAATTAAAAGGAATGAGAGGGAAAAGAAAGTTGGAAGTTCTTACAAGAAGGGTGGGGGCTGTTAAGTCCAAGCAGTATATAAATTCTTAGTGTGAAAATGTACGGTTGCTCCTGGCGGAGTCTGATGCTGCCCGATTGTGTAAGGCCAGAACAAAGATTGAGGTGTTCAGTGGAGTGGTTGATCAAGTAGAAGTGATGGGGACGGGACAGGCGTGGTGGATATCGCATAAATGTTGTTTGAATCCGTTGGCTAAACGGTGGACAGACTACCCAACGTATAATGGGTCGCAAAATATACATTGGAGGCAATAGATGGCATTAAAAGAGAAAGCGTCCTGAATGAGGATAGCGTGTTGGCTGATCCTAGTGAGCGACGTAGTGCTGATGAAGAGACAGATGTGGCAACGAGTCGTGGAGCAAAGATAGGATCCAGGATTGAGGCAGGGAACTACGGATTAGTAAGCCATGTAGGTTACAGGTGCGTATGAAGCAGGGGAGAAGTGGGTTGGAGAAAAGGGAAGTGGTGGGATCGGAATGGAGAAGTTGTAGGGTCCATAGAATTTTCCGACGAAAGGGTGGGACGGAAAAAATGGAAACGGGATGAGAGTAGGAGACGGGTGTGGTGAAGGACAGAGGGCTGAGTTGCAATCAAGTTGGTAGGCATGGGCAACGGCGGCAGGGCCATTGGTGAAAGAGTATCCGCTTCGTATTGACAGACGGGCCAATGATTGAGATTTAGTCTCAAAATCTTGGTCGCGGCCGCACGGACGCAAAAGGCACATATATGCACACACACACGCATATATATATATAAAGAGATAGATAGATAATAACGGTATAATGTTTTTTTTTATTCTCCGATTTAAAGCGACAGTTTATAAATACAAACGAATCACTGAAAGATGATTCTCCAACGAGAATCGAACCCACAAATCAACGCTAACACGGCTCCTTGCGCATCCGATTGTTCAGTCATCAATTTCAGCCAAATTTAGTTAAAATATACTTAAACTGTCTAATCTATATATATAAAACTGTAGTTGTGTGAGTGTCTGTCCCCTTCCATTTAGATTCCTAACTACTCCCACATTTTGCGGTGCAGTTTAACCAAATTCGGGTATCTTATAGTCGTGATTTATATCGAGCCCGTCTGGCTATTAGCGCGCGTCTACGATGAGTCTACGATTTAAAAAAAATAATTAACATAATTTTTTTTCCATTTTAATGCATATTTTTCGTGTGTCGATGGCAGCGGAGTTGGCGTCCACGCTCAAACACCTGCACCTGTGTTTGCTTCTCCCCCTTCTTCCCTCCCTAATGAATCTGTGGGGAAAGGAGTTTAAGGAAATCAACGTCGTAATGCGTTGTCAAGGAGACCAGCGTTCTTTTAGAACAACGACTTCATGGCTTGAAGACACCAAAACAGAAATGGCTAAGAAAGCCCGAATTGGCATCTATAAAGGAAGTAACTCTCTAAAAATGCTTATATAGTTATTTCCCTTACAAACCCGAGCAACGCCGGGCGATACTGCTAGTACTACATATAATATTTGTAAATAAACGTGGAAGGCTTTGTAAATTACAGTGAAAAAGCTACTGTGGATGGTTCATAGTTTAATAATAACTATATAATAATATATCATAATAGTATTTTATCCTCCGAAGCGGCAATTTATAAATACAAACAAATGACTGAAAAATGATGAGCTAACCCCAGCCAAAATCGAACCCACAAGACAACGCTAACACGGCTCCAAGCGCATCAGATTGCGCAAAACACACACCCATCAATTGTTAACAAATCGTTTGTTTACAAATATTATATGTAGTATAGACAGTTTAAGTATATATTAACTACATTTGGCTGAAAGTGATGGGTGAGAGTCTTGTCAAATCGGATGCGCAAGGAGTCATGCTAGCGTTGATTTGTGGGTTCGATTCTGACTGGGGCTAGCTCATCCTTTTTCAGTCATTTGCTTGTATTTAGAGATGGTCCCTTAAGATCGGTGAATAAAATATTATCATGATATATACATTTATTATTACACTATGCGCCTTCCATCACAGCTTTCCGTAATTTACAAAGAATTCCTTGTTTATTTACAAATATTATATCTATATAGTTACATAGATACATAAGAGTGACTGACGCTGGAACCAAGTGTTTCGTCCCTTGCACTTACTAAATTTGTATATTAATCGTAAATTTTCATATTATATTGGAACACGTAATCTTTTTTACTTATTAAACAAGAAAAATAAATCAAAATTGATAACATGAAAATACATATGAATTCCAATATATGCTTGTGCCCAAATATAATAGTATATATATATATATATATATATATTATATATATATATATATATATATATATATATATATATATATATATATATATATATAAAGGTGTTTTAATCTGCCGTTATAAGAGACGTTTATGTAAAGGTATGTTCGTCACAAGGCAAACAATTCCAAACTGCTAACAATAAACAGAAACGAGGTGTAGAATTCATTAATTTGTGTGTTCAATAAATGATCATAGTATATGTGTGTACGAAAAAAGGTAAAGTGATTCATTATATATATTGAGAATAATATACATTGAAAAATATGTATTGTAATCATTGGTTACCCTTGTATAGTTACAGGCTATATTAATATTTCGGATCTAATTAAACTCTGTTGCAATGTTCTATTATGGCTAGTTTATTAAATTGTTTGCAGTTTTATTTCCTTATGAATATTTTCCGTTTTTCGGTTCCACCCATATTGCCTTATATTTTCTTTAGTACTTTCATATTTCATTTCAGCGATACCATTGTTAGTCATACAAGAAGTCTCTCTTCTTTATAATGATAAGCTACTTCAAACCAGTCTACATAGTATATGAGTCTATAGCTTATCGGTGTGTTCGAATAGGGATCGGCCAGCAATATATTCTAATAAAACTTGAGCTGTGTTATTAAATTTAAGTTACGTATTTTTCTATTTTTCGTCATACATAGATGTCTGTAAGTATAGACATACGTATATATATATATATATATATATATATATATATATATATATATATATATATATATATATATATATATATGTGTGTGTGTGTGTGTGCGTGTGTGTGTGTGTGTGTTGTGTGTACATACATATACATATGCGTGTATATATGTATGTACGTATGTAGAGAGAGTGGGGAGACCTGGGAGAGAACGATCTTGTTTGAAAGTATTATGTGTGAGCGTGGGAATGTAACTCTTTGTTCACTACGAGAATATATTTCTGTGTAAAATAATTTATTAGTCTGCACATTGGGTTTGAACCACGGGCTATATATTAATATATAACGTAATCGATGTACACTAAATATCATATCAAGGTAGATTTTTATTAAATAATAATGAATGTATAATATTATCCCTCACATAGATTTAAGTTTCACATATATATTCATATATATGAACGTATGAATATAAGTGTGTGTGTGTGTGTGTGTGTGTGTGCGTGTGTGTGTGTTTGTGTGTGTATTTGTGTTTGTGTGTGTGTGTATGTGTGTGTGTGTGTGTGTGTGTATGAGTAGTGACAGGCGTGAGTTCAGATTCACCACCCGCAATTATGCTAGCATTACTGATGAGTATTAATTTCTGTAAGAAATTAGCGTGCACCTCTCTTGCCAGTTTAATAGAACCTGTGCTTTCTGTGGCTCATGAATCTCTGAATCGTATTTCTAGCAATGTCGGTGTTCCCTGCAGCCTTGGTCACTTTTTAATGATGGGGAATTAATTACTTTTTGGTTTTAATACAGAGAGTTGCTTATTTGCAAAAAAAAAAAAGAAATATAACATGTGACTTCATTGATCGAGGTTACCGTGGTCTTTTCCGTAGGCTTTTCTTTCCACGGGTAAACCTCACCTGTCCTCCCCTTTACACTTCATATTGACATTTCTGTGATAACGATCCCTATTATTCATTTTTAATTTTTTTTTATTTTATTTCCCCCCCCCCCTTTTTTTTAACCCTCCCTTTTTTTGTCCTTTTTCTTTCCTTTTACGATCCCTTTTGATCGAAAACCACCACTCTCCTTTTTTTTTTCTTTTTTTTTACCCCCAAAAGAAAAGCTCTACCTTGTAATTTGTTCTATCTGTGTGCAGCCCTGTGTGGCTAATAAAGAAACATATCTATCAATCTATCTATCTAACTTTAGGTAGATATCTATTTATCTGTGTATAGATAGATAGATAGATAGATAGATAGATAGATAGATAGATAGATAGATATAAATTAACGTACCCTTCCCAAATAAATAGAGCACCTTGTAGATTGCACTAATATAATAGGTTGGATTTGCCTTTCTTGGCCCAGTCATTTAGAATAGTCAACTCATCTTATAATATTCAGTTATTGCATTAATATTTTTTATGAAATTATTTTATCTAATTATACTAGTTCTTTTCATTTTCTACGTATTAAGATTATTACTAAAAATTTTTCATGTATCACTCCGATGATGGAATGTAGGTGAGTTTGCAGTTGGATAACAAATCACCACCTGTGATTACAGCCATCCTAGACATTTTAAATGTTTCTCGCCGTTCCTAACAAGCATGCCAGTTGCGTGTATTCTATGGGCTTCTGCAAGCCAATCTTTTCTAACCACTCGTTGAGTCTCCACCTCCCACCTTCGTCGCTCCTAATGCTACAACGCTAATTGGTACCTCATTTTTCTCCAACCCTACAATCTGCTTATCTCTCTCAATACGGACTAGTATATATCTATTTTGTTGATTTCTTTTTCCTTATTCTTGTATCAAATGGTCGGGTCACATCAATTATGTTAACAGGTCCGTCTCCTTTTCTCATGAGAGCTACTGTCTGGTACTGCCAGTAGTTTTATTTTTACAATGTTCTTTCATTGCACTGCGGAGAGCAGCTCTATGTGCCTTGGGTATATGCTCTGGTTTGCTGTGATGCTCTTAGGGTTACTATATTGAAAGTGTTTTGCGTAGGATGTGTACAGTGCCTAGTAGTGCTATTTTCTGTATGTTATATATATATGTTTGTTAATCCTGTTTTTTAAGTATTTGTCTGAATGTTTTTTTATCATGCCTAATGCGCCCACTATGATAGAAATCATTATTGTTTTTAGACCCCACATTCGATTTACCTCTATTTCCAGGTCTTTGTATTTTGAAAATTAATTTCTCCATTTTTTCTGAGAAACTTTGTCATCTGTTGGTATTGATACATCAGTTAGAATGCAATTTTTTCTTCATGATCTCTGACAATTGTATCTGGTCTGTTGGCCTTAATTTCTCTATCTGTGTGTATTGTATCAGCACCTAGTATAGTTGCTTTCTCATTTTCTCTGACCATTTCTCGCGTATGCTTAAGCCATTTTATACCACCTCCACATATTCTGAAGTTACTTATGTTTCTTTTCATTATATGATTTTTTGTAATTTCTAGTGGGGAGGCTTTGGTCTTCTGCTGCAATTAAAAATCCATCAGTCTCTGCTTTGAGTCTTGAGCTTCTCAGCTATTGCTGGAATTTTGCTTTGTCTATTTCATTTGCATTTAGTTTAGCCGAGTATTTGCCTTGAAAGGGGCCATTTTTGCCATCCTTTTATCATGGTCCTTTGTTCCGGTTTTAGTTTGGATTTCAGTTGTTTTACAGCTTTTGTTTCTTCTTCTTCTTCTTCTTCTTCTTCTTCTTCTTCTTCTTCTTCTTCTTCTTCTTCTTCTTCTTCTTCTTCTTCTTCTTCTTCTTCTTCTTCTTCTTCTTCACAGTTGTTAGGTAGTATAACTTCTTGATTGGATTTGTCAGCTTCCTCAAAGGCTGAAAACACTTTTTTTGTTTTGTTCGTGTTTTGTGGCTATTTGTATTAGTTTTCCTTTCTTCTGAAGTAGGTATTTTTGCAGTTCTATTCTTCAAAACGGTGCTCCAGCATGATCGCAGTCTGATGACTGAAACAGTTAAAATATATATACATATATCTGTGTGTGTGTCCGAAAGTGTGTTGATGTGTGTACATTTATGTATGTATATATATAAATTTGTGTGTGTGTCTGTGTAAACATACATATACGATATAAACAACATGTTTACACATATATACATATATAAAGGAAAGTAGGATGTACCAAATAGATAAGCTGTAAGTAAACTATGGAGCATAATTTTCTACTCAAAGTGCAAAAACCTAGTCTGATATAAGAGGCTTTTCCGTTGTTAAATTTTCGTATAAAACCTGAGATATATGAAATAATATCGATATTCCTGTGTTTATGCGTCTAAAAGTGCGATTTCTAGGGTTTTTACGTGCTCGGTATGAATGCTATTTTAGTTTCTAATAATGCGCTTGTATTAGTCTGTATTTCTTTCATCTGTTATTTAAGGTTTAGATTTTTTAATTTGTTAGTAGTTGCACTGGTCTCTAATGTGCGGTATATATTGTTTCGCTTTCAGGTTATTATGTTTAAAAACGCGAGAAGCAGTGTAAAGTTTGGAGAATGAATCTGATAACAGTGACTAATGTTATGAAGTTTTCGGAGAGAAAATTGAAGTTTTCATTTGAAAATGAAACCTTACCAAGAGAAATTTTACGAAAATTGTCTTGCAAAGATTTGGAAAACTGAAGAGTTATTCCATTATATTAGAACATTTTTTCTTCTTCCGATATTGAAACTGAATAGTTTGTGAAATTATATTTTTAGTATTCCATTCATTAATTGAAATTGTCATATGAACGAAAATATGTGCATCGATGGAAATAACAAGCAGCACAGTTATTCTTTTGTGATAAAGTGTAAAAATTGAATGCAAAACGTATACAGACATTGATTGTATACAACTATAATAATACTATGCAGAAATACTAATGGAGGAAAAAGAAAATTTCATGGAAAATACCGGCTGCTCTCAAGTACATTTTAATTGTTATTACCCGCGGGATATTCTCAGCATTTTCATTCTCTCTTTAAAAATATAGGAAGAGCTACACAGTGTAGAAGTCGTTAGAGAAATATTTATCAAATATGATAGTGATGTCCCTTAGTTACATCAATATATACGTATATATTTTATATACGTTATATAATATATACATGCATACGCATATATACATATATATACTCATATGGACATCTGTATTTCTCAACTTTATTTGTTCCTGTATACATAATTGCTCGTGTATCTTTGTATGTGTCTACTTATATATATATAATATATATATATATACATATATATATATACATATGTTAATATATATATATATATATATAATATTATATTACATATATATATATTATGTATATTATATATTATATATATATATTATATATATATATATAATGTATATGTGTGTGTTTGTGCGCGTGTGTCTGTATAATATATTTTTCTTTGTACGTCTCTGTGTGTCAGTCCATGTGTGTGTGGGTCTGTAGGTGTATGTGTGTGCGTTCTGTTACTGTCCATGGATCTGTTTAGGTTGACATGCACTGTGTCTGAAACATACATTTCTATTGTATATTAAATTCTTAATTGACTAAGGTCTTCTGTTCAATAATATTCTCTAGATTAACAAAGTCTTAAATTTCTTTCTTTTCAGAAATATGCTGGCAATTTAAAGTTTAGTTATTACGATAAATGTTCAGCATTGAATACTTATTGTCTTAAAGAATACCGTTTTATTGATATTCGAATATTGAGCTCATTAAGGAATAATGATTATGTAGTCACTATGTCTATTCAAATAACTTGTGGTTTGGGTTTTGATTTTTTAAATATTGTGATCTTCATGTGATATCTATCTATCTATCTATCTATCTATCTATCTATCTATCTATCTATCTATCTATCTATCTATCTATCTATCTATCTATCTATCTAGCTAGCTACTAGCTAGCTATCTGTCTGTCGGTCTGTATATCTATCTATCTATCTATCATCTATCTATCTATCTATCTATCTATCTATCTATCTATCTATCTATCTATCTATCTATCTATATCTATCTATCTATCTAATATCTGTCTGTCTGTCTATTTATCTATCTATCTATTTCTTTATCTATCTATCTATATGTATATATGTGTGAGTGCATGTGAGTTGCAGAAGGAGAGTCAGAGAGAGGGAGAGAGAGAAACAAAGTGAAAAGGGGTGAAAAGAGAGAGAGAGAGTGTGAGAGAGAGAAAGGGCGAAATGTGAATGAAAACCGAAAGGCGGAGAATTGACAGATACAGTATTTAACGATCTAGTTGCTTCCACAAAAAAATGCTTAATAGCTCTCTATGCTGTGCAACATATCTATTTCTATTTCAAGTTAACATAATGTTAAATCTTATCTGCTTCTATTGCTTAAAACATTACGATAATTCAGACATTCCAGTGAGCAATCATTAAAAATTAGATGGCGTGATTGATCTTAATTTTCGGGACCACATTGTGAAACTTGGTCTTCGTCTACTTTAACTTGGCCATGGCTGCCACATCATATGCACAATCTGGAGAAAATAACACCAGTATTACATAAACGACCCTAACATAGAGTTCAAAATTCCACCAAGGCAGGGACTCCATGCGATGTACGCTCTCTCGCAATTCTGACCAACAGCACTCAATCACGCGGCAACTCAATTATTTTTCTTCGAATGCTCCTACCTTACTTAAAATTATTCCGAAACAAGTTATAGAATAAAAACATCCCGTTACCTTGAAACGATATCTGGACAAATTTCTTCAAGGGGTAACTGACAAGCTACTTATACCAGAAGAGATTTCTGTCAAAAACAATTCCGTTTGTCAATGGACTTTTCAATGGACTTTTCAATTTAATGGACTTGGCAATGTACTATTAAGTTGCATGCAGTCTAGGCAAATTTGGCTGACACATGTATGAAGTTACTTACCGTTCAGTGGCTTTGGCAAAGGATACGAACATAGTAGGTGCTGGAATATGAACTAAACTCCTCGATTTAACAAGAAGTACTTCTAAAGAGTTGCAATAAAATAGTATTGTAGCGAACTATCTCATGATTACCCAAATAAAAGCGATGTACAGTGATCAAATTATTATTATTATTATCATTATTATTATTATTATTATTATTATTATTATTATTATTATTATTATTATTATTATGTTTTGTTTTTTTTGTTTTTATTGTTGTTGTTATTGTTGTTATTATTATTATTAGTAGTAGTAGTAGTGGTTGTTTTTATTTCGTTTACAAATTAACATCGCAAACATGCTTATGGTTCAATCCCACTGCTTATTATTTTAAGCTTTTGCTTTGTACTATGACCACGTGTTAACAATAACTTCAAAATGGAATATGGTGTGCCAAGACTATATATATATTCATTACACACGCGCGCATGCACGTACACACATATACACATACACACTCACGGTGATATTGTTCAAGAATGCATGACAGAAAATAAAAAGTATATAAAATGTATGCATCCGTCTTTGTTATTTTATCTACTTCTAAGACAATTACGCAAAAGCTGATATATAATCAACGTACCATGGCAGGGGAAAGAATAAATTTTAGTACCTAAGACTTTTTTAAGGAGCACAATTCTATTTGTCTATGTTCTGATCCAAATTGTAATGGAGTGGATTTTTATTCGATTCAATCATATTAATGTAAACCTCCTCTCTTCGTAATCTTTTCGTGAATCGAACCCTACCGCTTCATTGATGAGCATTATAAGCTGATAATAGGATTTCTCTAGAATACACAATGTTTGATCAATGTATGCGTGCGGGCACGGTATTCTTTATGTTTTGGAAGACAGTATCTTGTCACTCAGGGTCAATTTTAATAAATTAAAAGACATGTAGAAAAAAATGACATTGACAGAGAGAGGGGCGAGCAGCAAAAATAAATAATTCGAAATCTTGTCTATTGATTGGTCTTGAAATGATATACGTGAAAGCAGCTTTCGTCAGAATCTGAACTCAGATCGCAGATAGCAGAAACAAAACCCATAGACGTTCAAACAAAAACTGACAATTCTCCATCTAATTTAATATATTATATAATATCATTGTACAGCACAAACACCTAGGTCGATATATTGAATGGGAACCCATCACCTAGAACTTGTAATATTGCACCACTTTAAGAAAAATAGTGTCCATTGACAATCATTATATGCTGGGACGATAGCATTAAAGGTAATTGATTTTGGGAAGATATAGCAAGATGCATTTGTTGAGAACAAGCGTCAGATACAAAACTTGTTTGTTCAGCTAAATTACAAAGATGTTTTCCTATAATGCTGTTGAAACGATGCCAATACCAGTAATATATAAAACATATTGGAATTCCAATAATTATACGTAAATATTTCCTCTTTCGGAAATACACATATTTGGCGGAAATACACGAATGGAATCAGTTTTTGTGGCTATTAAATCCCTAAACAAAGGCACCTACAAAAGAAATTGTAACACAGCGAGCGTTATGTAGGATATACAAATGAAAGATATAGAAAATATAGTTAATTATATTATTATGAGAATTCATAGGAAGCTTAACGCCCAATCTTTGTTTCTTTATTTGGTAATACCACATCTATTCATTCTATCATTTTATACTCTGTATCCTAAGCTTTTCGATATTTCTCTCTCGCTCTCTGTCTCTTTGTTTCGTTCTCTCTCTCTCTCTCTCTCTCTTTGTCTCTCTCTCTCTCTCTCTCTCTCTCTCTTTCCATCTCTGTTAGTTTCTATTATTTCTCCGTTACACAGATATTTTAATATTACTCTATAAGTAATTTAGTTTTATCTATTTATCTATCTGCCGACCAACATATACCTACGTACCGGCCTCTGAACGAACGCGCGCGTGCGCTTGCGTACACACACATACACACACATATATGTATATAAATGTATATATGTGTCTGTGGTTATATATATATATATGTACATATACCCACACACATGAATTTGTGCATATATGTATGCGTCAGTATTGTATATCTACCTATATATTTGCCTATGTCTCTCTCTACGTTTCTACCTATCTTTTATTTTCTTCGTATACACACACTTACAGACACACACACACACGTGCACACCCATATAAATACATACATACATGTACACACACACACATACATACATACACACACACATGCATACATATATACATACATATATGCACACATTTACATACATACATACCTGCATACATACATACATACGCACATGCATACATATATACATACATGCATACATACATACATACATACACACATACATACATACATACATACATACATACATACATGCATACATACATACATATACACACACATACATACATATATACATACATACACACATTCACGAGACTCGCGAATACGATTTCCGTGAAGTCATAAAGCGAGAGGTTGAATTTTTCTAAAAGCTATACGCAGCAAGATTTTGTGATGCATACAAATCATTGATGACAGAACCCATCTAACAAAGGTCGACTTACTACAGGCGTAAATATTATTCCATCGGAAGCAATAAAATCTACAAAAGCCTTCCTTAGTAATGCTTGGGTAATTTAGAACTATCCTATGGTCATTTCGATAGGGCTCTTTGATAAGGATGAAATTTTCTGAACACATTGTTTGATATAAAATTTTACACATAACAATACAGAAACTTGCTGCTGGTGGCTAAGTATTGAAGAACTGCTTTAGATCCTACGATTTTCAGTGAATTGTAGTATAGCAATAGGTTATCTTTTGCCTGTATGTCTTTACTCGGTGAATATTCTAACATGAATTAATGCGGTGACCTGACAGAATCGTTAACACGACAGGCAAAATACTTAGCGGCATTTCGTTCATCTTTATGTTCCGAGTTCGAATTTGCCGTTCATGCAATCGATAAAATAAGTATCACTTAACCCCTGAGGTCAATGAAATCGATTCTTTTACCCTCCACCCACCCGGAGATATCTGTTTTTCTTTTGCCTAAATCTAAAACCAATATCATAATATAAATTAACGATTTAAAATGTTCAATTTGCAAACACCTGATTTTGGGCTCGGTCCTACAGAGCAGTTCCTTTATTAAACGTTTCAAAAAATTATTGCGTGCTTGTAGCACGTAACATGCACCATTCGAGCGTGGTCGATGCCAATGATGCTTGATTGGGCCCAGTGCCGGTGGCATATAACAAGCACCCGCTACACTCTCGGAGTGGTTGACGTTAGGAAGGGCATCCAGCTGTAGAAACCTTGCCAGATCAGATTGGAACTTGGTGCAGTCTCCTGGTTTACTAGTCCTCAGTCAAACCGTCCAACCCAAGCCAGAATAGAAAGCAGACGTTAAACGATGATATACTAATATATGTGGATATATACATTATGTGTGTGTGTGGGGGGGACAA
>NW_021834526.1:35000-47841 GCF_006345805.1 Octopus sinensis
GTGTGTGTGTGTATGTATATTTTGTTTTGGAATTTTGGTTACATTCTTTATGTGAGTTCGTGTGTTGAAGCATATTCTGTGGTCTCTGAGGAGAGTCATTCTCTTTTAGTGCCTCATAATTTAACACTCTCACCTGTAAAATTTCCCCTCATTTCCTTGAGAGTCAACAACTATTGATAAGGTTGCAAGACGCAACGAAAATTTTAGAAAAATAAAGTTGGAAATGAGTGGAAATTTTACCGGAGTGTGTATTAATTATAAGGCAGTAAAAGAGAATGACTATCCCCAGACACAACAGAATATGTATATATATGTATGTGTGTGTGTGTGTGAGTGTGTGTGTGTATACATATTCGCTAAATCAAACTGAATACTTTTGTTAAATGATTTAACATCATTTGTTAAATCGAGAGAAACTTTCAGATTTAAAATTTTACGGAGAATTTTTTTCCATGACAAAACATAGTGAATGGCTTATTTACGAGTCCAAACGTGCCACACGCATATTTGAACTGGTAACAACATTAAATTAAAATGTTAAACTGTATAGAATAATATGAATTTGAATCAAGAAATGTATAATGAAATTTATATTTTATATTCTTTAATTTTACTTTGGCGAACGAAAACACTTTCGAGGAATATATTTTTGACATACTACAAATAAAAACCGAAAGTAATATTTCAATTTTGTTTAGAGTAGCTCATCACTTGTTTTATGTCAGTTACATGTGTATACGACGAACATTTTATGAAGGATTTCCTGTATTTTCCTGTATTTTCCTGCTGACCAATTGAATACATGAGCGCATAATTTTTCACGCGTTTATCCAAAAGAAATACTATCATGTCCGAGGTGATAAAATCGAAGGCCTTTTTTTATATATGTAATACATGATTGATTCACATTTCCTTCCGATCACAGTAATATATTTCATGTAAATACTCAAGACTTTCCTTAAATGTTTTAGGCAATTTTCGAAGATTTTACCATGAAATAATTGTAGAGGTGTTTAACGGTTATTTTCCCATGCTTGCTCACAATTACACAGAGACACAGACACACACGCACGCGCAGGCACGCCTTCACACACAGCGTTTATCCTTACCTATGTTCGCGCGCTCAAACCGACGTATACACAGTGCGCGTGTCCGTTTCTGTAAGGTATTGGTATTTCAAAGAGAATTATCTTGCCGTGTTTAATTTCAAGATCGCTATAAGAGAACAATATTATTCTTTAAATGGGTGGTATGAGCTAACCACTGTGCCAAAAATTATACCAGTGAAAGAAAAAAATTCATTCGTAGTGAAGATATACTAGGAAATTATGATAGCAATCGATGAAGAGGCATAATTGTGAGATAATATGACTTTAAGAATAAATATCTACAAAGAATAGAAGTTGATTTTTGAAATCATTTTCGAATTTTTTCTGTTACTATCATAATTTTAGAAATTCTATAATCAAGTCAGATTTTTTAAAATTTGGAATATTGATGTAATTTTTTACACTGAATCTGATTTTCTTAATCATTTGTTCCAGAAACTCTTTAGAAAAATGTTATTGAGTTCTAAAATTTTTTAATTTCTTTCAAGTCAAAGAAAAAGATTTGGAAACTGGCATTTTCTGAGTGATAGCTGTCTATCACAAAGTGAAAACAAAGCATTACGACGAAGCGTTTTAACACGTTTTAATGAATAAAATCATGTTAAACGGTGGAACATGCATGTAAGCATTGAAAAGTGTAAACTATAAAAAATGAAAGATCTTCAATGAAATTTTTCGGCGAAAATTTACAAAATAAACATTTCAAGCGAAAATCAAATAGCGAACGTTTGAGACACACCCTAGAAGTTTCTCATATATTCTGC
This sequence comes from Octopus sinensis, assembly GCF_006345805.1. NCBI lineage: Eukaryota > Metazoa > Mollusca > Cephalopoda > Octopoda > Octopodidae > Octopus > Octopus sinensis. The sequence goes on from NW_021834526.1 coordinate 36,874, forward strand.
ACCACATAAACTGGTTGAGATGTGAATCAACCATTAGAACGGCGAGTCCCACAGTGTCGTTTATTCTCTCGTTTTACACAAACCCATGCGCTTTGCCCTTGCTGCGACAGGTTACTAATAAACTCAAAGCTCTGATTCACTGTTCTATGTTGAAAAGTATAATCATTAAGTTCAGGAATGTCAGAGTAGGCTCTCCACAAGTAACTGAAAATAGTGGTTCCTGGAAGAACCGATTGACGTATGCATTTATCTAATGTGTCGCAATTCTAACATCGAATCGCGCAAGGAGAAACATGTGCGGTTTCACAACACATTCCTCCGGAAACCTGCTGCTCAGGTAGTATCTTGCTGCTATTGTATTCATGTCTTCAGAAGTAACTTTCTTCTATCTCAACAATCTTCTCAGGACCGCCTATCTGAAATAAGTTGCGGAGCAAGACCTCCTCAAATACTTCAGTAACATAGTTGGTATAATCATACCCAGTTATTCAATACAAACGAGAATGTCCATTTCTTAAAGCAAAAAAAAAAAACACAGGTGAAATGACAGAAATGAGGTACAAACGTTCAGAAAATGTGCACTAGTCAAATAAGAGAGACAGGTGGAGGTCATACATGAGGTTGTAGTTTTAAGCTTACTGCAGCATGCCATGTTACTATAGAACAGGTGCCAATGTGTCTGTAGCCTTCAATTTATGACAAAAATAAATTTCTTTTCAATATTTAGCATAGAAAAATATATTGGAACAAGATTTTTAAAAATAGAAAACTGTGACATCAACAGAAAACATACATATTTTGTTTTATCATTTGGTTATCTTAGACAGGGGACTGCTGCAAGCCTGAGGTACTCTCTTGGCAAATTTAATCTAACAAGTTGCCCCGGTATTTAGTGTTTTTTTTTTTCTTTTGAAGTCTGGTACTTATTCCAGAGGTCACTTTCCGCAAACCACACAGAGCGGCTTAAACAAAAGAATACATTTCACCACTCGCTGGCGGTGGATAAATACAAACATGAAGACATGTATATATATATATGTTTATACATATATATATACATTATATATATATATATATATATATATATATATATATATATATATATATTATATGTGTGTGTGTGTGTGTGTGTGTGTGTGTGGGTCTGCATGTATGTGCGTGTGTGAGTGTATATATATATGTGTATATACCAACACACATAGAAGCCATTATCCGGCCCAAGGCTATAACAAAAATTATTTGCCCAAGATGCTGGTCAGTAAGATTGAGTCCGTAACACCATTTTTCCAATTCCAATTCAAGCTTCTTAACCACGCAGCCATATTTGCACCTATTTGAAATTTTATACCGATATATATGTATATATACATATATGCGTATATATATATATATTATATATATATATATTGTATATATATATATATATATATATATAATATATATATATTATATATAATATATATATATATAATATGTTATATATAAAGTGGAAAAGCGCGGAAGAATAAACTTCCAGACAGAGGAAATAGGACGTAAGACCAGGCCTTCATAAACAGTATACGAGACAGACGAAAGATAAAAGGGATACTGGGAGCTGGTCGCGGATTTTGAAAGATTAATAATATTTCCACTCACAAAAACAACAAAAAAAACGGACTTAATCCTATGGAACACGGAACGAAAAACGGGAATTTTGCTTGAGCTGACAGTGCTATGGGAAAACAACATGGCTAATGCAGAACAATGGAGGGAGAGGAAGTACGAGAAATTAATTGAAGAATGCGGGAACACGGGTGTATTGACCACCGGGCAACGAGAGCTAGAGGCTTCATTGAAAGGAAAATGGTGACGTTATATAAAAGGTTTGCATTTTCTAGCTTAGAGCTGAGTAAACTAATAAGGGGGATACAGGTGGCAGTCGGCAAAGCCAGATTCTATATATGACTGAAACGAGAAGACCCGAAATGGCTCGAAAGCCATAATATGCTGAGTGGAAAATAGTATCGTTAGGTGAGGCTGGCTGACACTTAAACAGCGTTGCTGCTTGAGAGGTGGGCCGAGGGAACAATCTCATTCATTGTGTACCTATCTCCACGATAGTTCAAAGGCTTGAGCCACAATACAGCTAATCGACTTTGGCTGCTGGAGATGAAACTAGCACGACTCCGTTGGAAGGTCGGTCAAGAGGCCAAATCTACGCGCCCTTCTCCTACATTGGTCAGTTGAAACCTAGATTGTATCACGTGAGAGTTTGCTGGCGCTGGTCGCTGTGTCCAACCGGCTAGTATCTAAGGGGTAATTTGTCAGGGTGGGTTGGCCATTCGTCCGCTGACATTCGTTGACGCTGCATCGAAAAAACCAAAGAACGAAAATCCAAAGAAAAAAGAAAAGCTCTCACTCAACTCCATAGTTGAAGACAGATCTGAAAGAGGGAGGGGTCACGTCGAAAACATTAGGGTAGTAGGGCCCATACCGGACGTGGTTCCTCTGATGATGTCCTTAGCCACTGGATCCTATAAAGGAGCTGCTGAGGTAGCGAACCACGAACGTGGTTGGAATTTCTCTCTCCTATATATATATATATATATATATATAATATATATATATATATATCTATATATATATATATGCGTGTGTGTTATGTTTTAAGTATATATAAATAGATCACATACATACATACATGTATACATACATACCTATATATAAATATATATATATATATATATACTATATATATATAATATCTTCCTTTGCTTCTCTTTCTTTTCTTTTCCCTCTTCTCTGTCCGTGACTGTTGGCCGAAATCTGCCTTCAGCTCCTGACCCTCGTCGTGTGTAACATCGTTGTTTTTCGTCCGCCGCTATAAAGGCTTCTTCCAATGCGCCAGATAAAAAATTTGTTGGCTTGTTATCAGTCGTAAGACACTGTTGTTTCACCGTTAATGCTTCTGTATTTCATGTTTCTGTATTCCATTATGTTTTTTGTTTTTTTATATCTGTCCCTTTTGCTGTCCTGGTGTTCGTATGCATCGATCCGATCCTTCTTCCAGGAAATCTACGCTTCCAGCTTAGTTTTTCTAATGCTCGTTGCTTAGTTTTTTCTGGAGGGCTGGCCGTGATCTAGTAATCTCAAGATTAATCAGCCGAAATTACTACGATGATCCGTTCTTGACTGAAGACTGAGGGTTTCGAATGTCTTGTCCATGTTTATTGTACCGTCTTCTAAGAGTTATACGTTCTTGTCCATGTTGTATTTTTCTACATACCTTATATATATATATATATATATATATATATATATATATATATATATATATATATTAGAGAGAGAGAGAGAGAGAGAGAGAGAGAGAGGAGAAAGATATATATATAGAGAGGAAGCGATAGACAGACAGATAGATGTAGATGTATTTAGATACACACACAAATTTTCTGCTGTTCCTTCCACATATAATGTTATCACTTAAAAAAATATTTTGTTTTGTATAAAAAAAAAGAAAAACTCGAAAAAAATCTCTAATATTAATGTTCTATAAATCATCTACTCCAGATTCTTTTTATTGATTGTTTGTTTGTTTGTGCTATAACCCATTATAAATGTATCCTTTTGTTTTTGTTTTCATCAAGGACTTATTATGTAGAATATCAATTAACGTTATATAAACCAACATTACTTATTGATGTTTTACGATGTTAATAAACCAAACTAATAAATGGGGTAAAATCATGACAAAATGGTTTCTTTCAGCTAGTATCATTGTTCGGTTACCAGTACAAGATTGCCATCAAAATGATACACTGTTCTTCTCGAACGAATCCTACGGTTATCTTCTCCATGTTTAGCTAATACCCAATTAGGCTTTTACACACATACAAATAACCCATTCACACATATACACGTACGCAGACACACCTAATATATATGATATATATATATATATATATATATATATTATATATATATATATATATATATATATATATATATATATATATATATATATATGTATATATATTTATGTACACACACGTACACACACACACATATATATATCACAGGCTTAAACACATACAGGAACACACGCACTGACTGACAATTGCTAACCAAAGAAAGAATTGCATGCAATCTGTTTCTTTCTCTTGCATCATAACCATTATCATCATCATCATCATCATCATCATCATCACCATCAGCATCATCATCACTATCATCGACATCCTCATCATCTTCGTCATCATCGTCGTCGTCGTCGTCGCCGTCGTCATAAACATCGTTGTCATCGTCATCGCCCTCGTCATCATCTTCATTGTCATCGTCATCTTTATCATAGGTGTAGTTTTCTACTTCTTCTTCTTCTTCTTCTTCGTCGTCGTCTTCTTCTTCTTCTTCTTCTTCTTTTTCTTCTTTTTCTTCTTCTTCTTCTTCTTCTTCTCCTCTGTCTTCTTCTTCTTCTTCTTCTTCTTCGTCGTCGTCTTCTCTTCTTCTCTTCTTCTTCTTTTTCTTTTCTTTCTTTTTTCTCTTCTTCTTTCTGTCTTCTTCTTCTTCTTTTCTTTCTTCTTCTTCTTCTCTTCTTCTTCTTCTTCTTCTCTTCTTCTTCTTCTTCTTCTTCTTCTTCTTCGTTATCATATTGAATTTCCATTTCTTATAAAAATCCAAACTCAATCACTAATATGCTGTTGGATTCTTCTACCTTCGAGGTATCGTTGATGTTTTCTTCTTTTTCATTTAAGAAGAGTAACGGGAAGCAGTACAGACAATACCGTTCTGAGATAATGCATTGGCTTTGTACGTGGAGAGAATCCCTCACCAAAGTAAGAGAAGTTTACTTACTATTCCGTGGCACGCTGGGCGCCAGGGGCGGAGACTTCATGTTAATGAAGGCCTTTGTTCTACGTGGTAATTCACTGTTTGTAGCGCACAATGGATGTGCTTGCCATATTGAGGTATGAGCCCCCACCAACAATGGCGGCAAGGGAATCACACACACACACACAGAAAAAAGCAGCAAAAAGAATCGAAACAAAATCACAATGAAACACATACCGACTAATACAAACAGTTATATATATATATATAATATATATATATTATATAATATATATATATATATATATAATATATACACTCAGATAAACACATTTACATATACATACATACAGATATATATATATATATACGTATAATTAATATATATGTATATATATATAATATATATATATATATATATATAATATACAGAGAGATAGAGAGAGACAAAGCTGCGTCCAAATATAAACATAAATACAACGTGTACGCGTCAAACTAACTTCATCACAAAATAATACTATATACATAATATGTTATGATGTGGACCCAGCAGCTCCAAAGTATACACGTTAATAATAAGGAAATATTTAGGAATTGCCAGGGCAAAAACATAATGAGAAATACAGAGGAAAATCAGTAAATTAACATTCAGCGAAAATATTCATGAAGTTTATTACAAATGTTGAATATGTTTAAGTTATAAGTTACTTCAATGGCATGTGTTCCATAGAGATAGACAAACGTGCGCACATATGCTTTCATTGGCATGACAAAAAAATACATAATGTATGTAACTGAAAAGCAATATGAATATTAATCTATCTACCTATCTGTCCTTCTATATACATATATGCAAAATATAGAAACACCCTTACACACACATTGCATATATATATATATATATATATATATATATATATATATATATATATATATATATATATATATATATGTTATTTATCTATTAACTCTCTATCAATCAATCAGTCTGGAAATCTCCTCTTTCTCTGTGTATGTAAATGTACCTATATCTATCTATCTATCTATCTATCTATCTATCTATCTATCTATCTATCTATCTATCTATCTATCTATATATATATATATATATATATATAGATATATATATATATATGATATATACACAATAGCATATAACAAACAGAACAAAGAGAAAACACAACAACGCGAGGACGTGGAACAAGAATAGTGTTATTCGACTCTCAGGAAAGGAAGGAAAGAAGAAGGATTTAACGTTTGGAGCGGAGATCTTCGTCAGAAACATAGAAAAAAGAAAAGGTCCAAGGAAGGGAAGACGAATAAAGAAAATCGCCAACGATACACACGCGGTCACGTGTGTGTGTGTGTGTGTATAAAAATGATAAATCTCCTTCTGGAGTATTTAAACTCATAGAACGGTTTCCAGTTTTTTTTGTGGCATATATATTCCGCTTGGACTGGATCCAGTCTGTTGCAGAAATGCTCGTTGTCGTCTGCTAAGTTGACTGGAGCCTTATGAAATGAAATGAATTAATTATTAACATAAGGCTTTGCCTGGTCGAGGAATCGAAACCACAAACTTATGTTCATAAGTCCAATACCCTAATCACTAATCCACAAATAAAAAACAATAACTATAATAAGTAATACATATATTACTCATTATAACATACACAAGTTTTGTCTTGCAAGTTTTCGAATTAATAGTGTGAAAACTCATTACATGAAATTTCATTAACCACTATAGACGTAATGAATTAACATTATCGTTATAAATAGAAAACAAACTAAATATATTCAAGTATGTACTATATTGGTATCAATTATTGTGTATTAGTTTGTTTTTTATATTTTTATTTTGTCCGGCTGCTACTTCTAATGATCACTCCTGCTTCCTCCAACACCCAGCAACAAACAACAGATGTAAACGAAATTCCAGCGCTTTTGACCTTTCACATTAGATATGAAATACTGAATCGACTTTTGGTTATTTCAGTTTAGTTTCCAATTTTTATTTTGTTTTGAATGATGAATCTTTTTAAGAAATTGAAACCGGTAGCATAAATTCATTAAAATGTGTATACTTTCATTTTACATGCATGAAACCTCTTTATCTCTTCAATATATTTATATATATATATATAAAATGTGGTGGTTTAGTTCACAGCTGATCTAAACGACTAGGTACGCTAGGTAAGGGTAAGTGCTGTAACGGATTACTAGGTCTCCAAGGTTATAGCCGAGACGGCAGTTATAGAGCCATTACAGATTTCCGATATCGCAGATATATAATTGTTAAAGAGGACATCAAATGTTAAGGCATGGCAAATATCTCAAGTCGTATACGTTATTACTGGAAATATATATATATATACTGAAAAGCTCTGGTTACGCAAACGGAAAATACTCCTCAATTTCTAACTAGTTTGATAACTGGTAACGTACGAAACTCTAGGCCATCGAGTCACTTTGTTGTTTTTGATAAATATTAGTAAATATACATACATGTGTGTGTGGTGTGTGAGTGTTAGAAACAGTCTCTTGTTCAAAATATAGCAAGCAGAATGATCGTAATGAATTAAGATTATCGTTGTAAGTAGAAGACAAATAATATCTATTTCTTTACTACCCACAGAGAGGACAAACAAGGACAGACAAACGGATTGAGTCGATTACATCGACCCCAGTGCGTAACTGGTACTTAATTTATTGACCCCGGAAGGATGAAAGGCAAAGTCGACCTCGGCGGAATTTGAACTCAGAACTTAACGGCAGACGAAATACCACAAAGCCTTTGGCCCGGCGTGCTAACGTTTCTGCCAGCTCGCCGCCTTCAGGTGTTATAATTCGTATATCAACACACAAAACATAAGACTGAAATATAGTGAGATAAAATGTATTTTAGAAACACAGGAATGGATCTTAACTTCAGCTGTTCAATGCAGTCTTATCGGTCGCGGCAGATCATACTTGATTTAGTTACACTCTCTCTTTTGCTTGGTATTATACATATTTACACACAAGCCCATATATAGATATAATGTTTTTATGTTCTTCGAGACAGTCTCTACTGGCTCCAAATCTTCTGTGAATTTACAGTGTCATCGAGCAAGTGTAACGTGACTGGTGACCCTGTGGATGGACAGGTGGAACTCCAGAGTAATAAGAGGTTCTAGACACAAATAATGTTATTAATCTCTTTTGACAGTCAGCACAATGCTTATATATATATATATATATAGATAAGAAAGTTGGTTTGTGAAGCACGTGGGTGAATATATAAAAAATAGTAAAGAGTGAAAAAACGATAGAAGGCTTATATATATATATATATATATATATATATATATATACATATGCATATGTACATGAATACACACCACGTAGACATAGAAATCGCAGACACATAATATGCACATGCTTGCAAAAATTACGCACGTTTAATTTATAAATGCACACATACATATATATTTTTATAACTCAACAAAGTTAATGTTTACTTATATAACTCCTGTTGGTGCCAACAATATTTACAATAATGTTAAATGTGTATGCACATAAGAATAAAAATAAGTTCTACAGAAGAGAATTTCAACATCATCCTTGGAGGTATTTGAAATCATGGCGCTAATTTTCATATGGAATCCACTCGAATCTTTTCTAATGGACTGGCTGTACCAATTAGCCTGCAATGTTTAAAGTGCATGTGACTGTTGTGGCTCTCACTTGTTCTTTTTTCTTTCATTATGTCTTCCTCTTCTCTTCTCTCTCTCTCTCTCTCTCTCTCTCACACACACACACTCTCTCTCTCTCTGTATTTATATATATCGAATAAAACATATATATATACATATATATACAAATATTGAGGATGTAATTTCCTCGTAAGGGATTTTAAATAAAAATCTGGATATTAATTGGTGTTATCAGATATATTGAAAGAAAGTTCCGCAATATATATGGATAAACTGTCCAATAATGTGTAAAGTTCCGAAAAGAAAATGAAGATATATAGTAGATGCTCACGCATCGTTTTACGACGAATCAACGAAAGAAATAAATATAAAAGAATCCTACATATGTTTCAATTGGGCCATTAGGTTTCGCCCATCAGCATTCAAGCGATATTAGTAATAAATTAACCCCACGTTATGTGCGGATCGCATCAGGGAGTGATGTTTACTTTCAGGTGGTGAATATCGAAATAACTAAGATGAGGTCTGCGTTTTCAAATATTCAAACGTAAACACACATACATGAATGTGTATGTATATATGTGATATATGTGTGTATAAGTATATGTATACTATACATGTACATCACACATATATGCATAAACATATGTGTATTTATGTCTAACTACTATATATGTACATATCTGTATATGTATATTTGCAGTTATTTGTGTCTGCATGCATGTATGTACATTTGTATTATGTTTGTTTAAGAATTTATCTAACAAAAAGTGTTTCTTCTTTTGGTTCTTCCCCTTTCCAGCTTGAGCAAATGGTCTCGTATACAACCTCGGTTTGACCTACATACTGTCTATGAAGTAGAAAATATTTTATTGTAATTAAGATACTTCGACGTAGTTATCATCTTCAATATTTCATATTAAAAATTTGTTTTAATATACCAAATCCAGTATCATTATTGCTCCAGCGATATAACCTCTGCTCTATCTAGTTGATCATGTTGATTTAAAAAGCTTCCTCATCTTCTTTAAATAATATTATTATGTTTTGAAAATTGTTATACATATTGTACAATATATAATAAACATAGAGTACCCTCAAGAAATGTCGCCATGTTCATAGCTAAAGACAATTTTACCACAGAGCTGATAGGTGATAAAACACGAACAAGTATTAGTATCATATCCTAAAACATTGTCTCATATGTTGTATTGTGATTTGAAATTGCCGGAAAACGTCATTTGTCTTAAAATGTTATCATTCAGAAGAGTTTTGCAAACATTTCACAAATCATTGTTTATTACGTGGAATACAAGCTAAAAAGCTTACAACTAGATATGTCTGTGTTGATGTATTTCCTATCCAATCAGAAAGACTTGACACAATCTATTTCCGTTTCTTGAAATGAAATAACAAGAGTGTCAGTTTGGTTCCTCTAGGTTGTTGTACTGGATAAAGACTCGTTACTTAACTTAACCTAAGAAAATAATGGTTGCTATATATCATCCTACATTTTTATTATTATATTTTTATTATTATATTTTCTTATGAAATTTCCATAGTTACCCAGAAATAAAATAAATGGAAAGATGAAATTCACATTTAGAATGAAGGATTCCAGGCCCCTAACCGACATTAGTCACGTGTTGCATCAGTTATGTCGAATCGTCTTGAAGACATAGACCAGAGCAAACGATACATATCTACACACACACACACACACACACACACACACGCGCGCGCGCGCGCACACAGACACACTCAAACACACACGCGCGCGCGCGCAGAGCCAAGCTGTAACCGAAACTGGTCTGAACGGGGGAAAAAGTTACTGCTTTTCGTAAGTATTTGAAACCTCAATAATCATTTTATAATCCTTTAAGCGTATATGCTAATTATTTCTTTTTCAGACGCTTCATGAGAAATAAGAAAAAATGATAAATGGTGTATCCTTGAAATGACTCCGTAGTTCGAATATCTGCAACAGAATACATTCCACAAGAGGCATGCAACAAAGATGCTAGAGTTAAACTGAGTGATGTTTAAAGTCTGCCCTCAATTGAAAACTCCCTTAAGTGCCGTACATATGATATATGTGTGCAGCCGGCTGCATTTGATCGAGTCGATAATTTTGAACAACCATCTAAATATATTCGAGTAAATAGCTCGTTCTGCAGTATTATGTTGTGTCTTCAAATTATTCAGTCCACTTACAAATATTTTTAAAATTTTATAACGAAATTAGCGGTTCGGCAAAAGAGACCGATAGAATAAGTACTGGGCTTACAAAAGAATAAGTCCCGGGGTCGATTTACTCGACTAAAGGCGGTGCTCCAGCATGGCCGCAGTCAAATGACTGAAACAAGTACAAAAAAAAAAAGAAAATGCTAGCTAATGTTTATTCCCACATGCAAAACATCCCACTGTTTCTCTGGGTGTACTAATGAAAAAACAGTCTACTATTTTT
>NW_021834527.1:0-10000 GCF_006345805.1 Octopus sinensis
CGCACACATATAGATGCGCACAAACCTACATAAACTGGCTCCTCTCTGCCTGTTGCGACGACGAGGGTTCCAGTTGATCTGATTAACCGAACAAACGAGCTCTTGAAATTAACATACAAGTGGCTGAGTACTCCCAGACACGCGTTCCCATAACATACTTCCTTCGGTGTGACACAAAAATGTGACAAGGCTGGCCCCTTTGATTACGGGTACAACCATTTTCGCAGCTGAGTGGACTGGAGCAATAAAGTGGAAATAAGTTGTCTTGCCCAAGGACACAACGCGTCAGTCGGTATCGAACTCATTACCTGCGATCGTGAGCGAGTATTCTAACGAGTAAGAGCAAGCGCTTTCACACACACACACATTAAACAAAAAATTTCGCAATTTGCTTCTAAAAACTGCTGTCCGTCCGTATGTTTTACAATCCAATTTTTAATTGAATGAAGAGTATAACAACTTATGAAAGTGATCGATTCTTATCTTGATGCTCCCCACACACATACCGATAATCACCCCGAATCGATAGCATTCTTATCGATCTTTTTCTCAAATACTATTTCAAATAATAAAAAGTAATACTGAACAAATACCCACACACACACAACACACACACAATAAAGGGGGAGTTTCTTCTTTTGTTATATATGTAATTTCCTTTATTAAGGCGGTGTAGCTGGCAGAATCGTTAGCACACCGGGCGAAATGCTCAGTGGTATTTCGTCTGCCGCAACGTTCTGAGTTCAAATTCCGCCGTGGTCGACTCTGCCTTTCATCCTTTCGGAGTCGATTAAATAAGTACCAGTTAAGCACTGGGGTCGATATAATCAACTGAATCCGTTTGTCTGTCCTTGTTTGTCCTCTCTGTGTTTAGACCTTGTGGGTAGTAAAGAAATAGGTATTTCGTCTGCCGCAACGTTCTGAGTTCAAATTCCGCCGAGGTCGACTCTGCCTTTCATCCTTTCGCGATCAATAATTGAGCACAGGGATCGATTTAATCGACTAGCTTCCGCCCACAAAATTTCAGGCTTTGTGCATATAATAAAAAAGATTATTATTATTAAGGTGGCGAGCTGGCAGAATCATTTGCGCGCCGGGCAAAACGCTTTGTGGCATTCCACCCGTCTTCACATTCTGAGTTCAAATTCCGCCAAGCTCGACTTTGCCTTTCATTCTTTCGGAGTCGATAAATAAAGTACCGGTTGAGTACCGGCGTCGGTGTAATCGGTGAGTCGAAATTTGGGGTGAGGGACTCGTACCCTCACCCCACATGTCTATAGTGGAAAGGATTATTATCATTATTAAGGCGGAGAGACAATCGTTAACCCGCCGGATAAAATGCTTAGTGACATTTCGTCCATCCTTACGTTCTGAGTTCAAATTCCGCCAAGGTCGACTTTGCTTTTCATCCTCTCGGGATCGATTAAATAAGTATCAGTTACGCACTGGAATCAATGTAATTGATTTAACACCCCCCCCCCCAAAAAAAATTGTGCCTAGAGTAGAAAGAATTATTATTATTATTATTTTTATTATTATTATTATTAATATTATTATTATTATTATTATTATTATTATTATTATTATTATTATTATTATTATTTGCCAAGGATGATGAACGAAACACCCATGTTTCCAGAAGTGAATTATTCAAACCCCAAATAATTCGTCTCAGCAGAAGGTTATGATGCTCCCCCACTACTGCTCGTGGTCAGAGATGCACATATCGTCAGCCACCAACGGACATGCTCAACTGGTTATGGTCAAGCAACTGACAAGCAAATCTATGGTATTGAGCAGAATATTGTCTGTAGCCACCTTATTATGATTAATATTTATATTCATAATTTAGTTGTAAACTCTAAGGAAACAGGTGTAACATGCCAAATTTCCTCTCTCTCTCTCTCTCTCTATCTATATATATATATATATATATATAATCAACCGATAAGGGGTGAGAAAAATTGGGTACTACTAATTTAATAGCACATCCATTTACCACCAAGTGGCTTAGTGCATAAAAATACCGGATTACGACAACATTTTATACATACATATAAGAGATGACCACCATGTGGTCTACTCTAGCACTGTAGTAGTGCTAACTTTCAACGGAAACAATTTCTTTTTGTGGCTGAAACCTTGCGGATCTATTTTTAAGTGCTAGAGTAGACCACGTTGTGGTCACTCTCTTATATTTATATTTATATATATATATATATATATATATATATATATATATATATATATATATATATATATATATATAGATATACATATATACACTCAACCAAAATGAAGACGAGTGTCAACACTTCCATGTGGTACGCTTGAACAATTGTAAAGGTCTCTTCATATGAAAACAATGGCTGCCTTGTTAACCTCCAAATAAACTCTATATATATATATATATATATATATATATAATATTATATATATTAAACGAATGTCCCAATGAACATTCCAGTATATTTCGCTTGTACTCGACTGACGAGAACACTCCTCTGCGACAAGATGTTACGTAATCCCTTACATGCTTTGCATGAAAAGCATTCAAAGCGTCAACTTTTGGTTTTGTGATAATTTCTAATGTGTGTGTGTATATATATATATATATATATACATATATATGATATAGGGAGAGTTTGTACGAAAAAGACAAAACACGAAGACAGGTGGTGTACAAAACAACAGATGTATTAGTATAACGCTCATGAATAGAAAAAGTCTTTTACGTTTCGTGCCTACGCTCTTCTACAGAAAGGGACAGAGAAAAAACAAGGAGAGAAACAAGGAGAGAAAAAATGTGTGTAGTGGCTAACGATCTATCATGGCGACTGTATATATATATATATATATATATATTTTTATATTTATTATGTAATGTATGTATGTATGTATGTATGTATGTATGTATGTATGTATGTATTGATGGATATGTATGTAATATATATGTGTGTGTGTGTGTGTGTAGCAGTATTAGCTGGAATTACACGTGACGGATATAGGTTTATACCGACCCTAATCCTATATCTTCCGCTCACCATCGGCCTCTGATGTATTTATAGATAATTGAAGATGTTGCTCCTTTTCTATCTTGTTTGCATAAAATCTTGGAAAAAAGTTCAAGAAATTTAGATGTTTCTTTTTTTTTTTTTCAAAAAATCGTAAATCCAATTCAGGAAGAAGTAAATAAAGAAAAAATTTGGAAATTTTATTTGGTCTGTCAATCAATATTCAATAGAAATACAAAATATAAAAAAAAATGAAATGAAACAATAGTTTGAATTCTAATCGTTAATGCCAATTATCTCGATCTTAACTGATTTATCGAATTTTGATTTGGTTACAAATCTCAGTATTGACCTTTTAACTTAATCTTGATTACAATATAAGCAAAACATCTTTTTTTATCGACTGGAAATTTGAAACTGCAAAACATTACGGAAAAATGAAAATAATAAAGAACAAAATAAAACCATGATAAAAAATTCAAAATGAAAAAAAATTCAAAAAGGAAGAAACAAAAAAAAAATAAAGCGATGCTAAACGATTCAGATAAGAGGCCATTTACTTTGGCCACCGAACAGATATCGCTGTACATTGCCTCTGAAAACAGAACTGAAACCGGCCGGTGCGAGGACAGCCCCCAAGTATTGATTGATGTTCGACCCTGTGAAAAGCTTTTGATTTATCCGAATTGATCAGGGCCCCACCCATGCCAGGTACCTTCCCTACCCTCCCTATGATGTAGCGCATGAGATGTATTTTGTCGTGAATAAATCTTTTAGGGACAGCGCATGTCTGCGCGTCACCGACCAGCTTATCGACGACAAGCGCCAACCGCTTGGTTAAACACATTGGCCAAAATTTTATAATCTGCGTTCAGCAGAGTTATGGGCCTAAAATTATCTATTTGGTCCCCCTTGTTCGGGTCTTTTCTCAGCAGCAGCACTGAGTATTCTCCCGTCCTGCTGCCAGTTGTGGTCCACAACCGCCAAGAGATCACCGAACAAATCTGGCCTACGAAGATAAAGCTCGAAGAGCAGACCTTCCAGACACCCCAGACTTCTCTCTTGTGCCAACCGTCACCGCGTCCCGTATATCTTCGGCTGTTATCGGCATTTCGCAGAACTCTGCATCCCTGGCCAAAAGGTGCAGCATATAGTCGAGGTATGGAGGTGAAATCTATCTCCATCCCCGACACACCGCGAGCCCCGCACACGCATGGTTTTATGGTAAGAAGCTTGCTTCCCAACCAAATGGTTCTGGGTCCTGTTCCATCGCGTAGCACCTTGAGCAAGTGTCTTCGGTGCCGGTACAGTATGTGATCTACATTCATGTTCCTGGTAGAGCTTGTGATCGACATTAGTTCAAATGGTATAGTTTGTGATCTTCACCAACTTTTCGATCTACATTTCAAATTCATCTATTTATTCGACTTCCGGTTGGTTTGGTATATAAACCAAACAAAAACGACTCTTATGATTTAAGCAAGTTTGGTCATGATCCCATTGAAAGAAGTCGTATGAAAGCAAAAAAATTTTACACACAGGTTATTCGAGATGAAGAAGCTGCAAAAGAATATATCACACGCTGTGAACTCCTATGCAGCAAATGTGGAGGAGAAATGGCAGAAAAAAACGAAAAAAAAAAAAGAATAACAGGTGAAGCCCGTCCTATTTCTCGCTGTACAAAGAGTCTAGATTTAAGTTGCTGTAGATCACTATGGCCTCGGGCCAACCAAAGCCTTGTAAGTGGATCTGATGGACGAAAACTGAAATAACGCCATCATATATACATATATGTATATATTTATGTGTGTGTCTGTGTTTGTCTCCCCACCAACACTTGACAACAAATGCTGGTGTTGTTATATCCTCGTAACTTAGTGGTTCGGCAAAAAAAAACGATAGAATAATTATTAGACTTACAAAGAATAAGTCCTGGGGTCGATTTCTTCGACTACACTTGAAGGCGGTGCTCCAGCATGGCTGCAAATTACTGGAAAAGTAAAAGAATATAAGAATCTGCTTGGATTCGTGTAGCGTGCTCCCGTCCTGGTCCATAAAGGACCAAGTTATGGCTTTGTTGCCACGTTGAGCTTCTGCCACTCGGGCCTATCGAATGGCTTTCCTCCCTTCATGTCTTAGCGCACGCGCCCTAACTCTGCCTGCGCAGCCTTCGTGTTTGGCATTGAAGAATTGATCAAGAGTCAATCTCGCCGCCAGCCCTTCAGTCGCAATGCCTCTCCTAAGCGTCTCATCTACCTTCCTAACTAAGCCTCCCTCTAAAGTTATTTCTTTACTAAATCCTACTGCCCCTACTCTAATAGCTCTTTTCTGGGATATCCACCAATAGTTGTTAACGATTCCACCTGACGACTTCCGATAGACTAACTTGTTAGCCCAATTCCTGAATGCTTGATGCGCCTGGAAAGACGCATTCAGCTTCCAGTATATATATGTGTGTGTGTGTGTCTATGTATGTATGCATGTATGTATAGATAGATAGTCGGATACAAAGATACATATATGCCTAATACGCACATGTCACTAAACGTTGATGTACTGTAATAACGCCAGACACTGCTGTGTTTGTCTTTAGAACATTTCTCGTTGGCTACTGTTAGTTCTCGTTTCCTTTTTAGGCAATTTATTTATGAACCATTCCTGATAACAATTACTACCGTGAATTGTGTGGGTAAAGGAACAGCTGCTCTTCGTTCAACATCAGCTGATGAGGGGAGTTGTCGTCGAAACATCTAGAGGTGTTACATAAGGTGCTTCGTTGTAAATATACTATGTACAGTTTCTTTTAAAAGTCCAGCTAACCCGATTCCTTAAATTCGTTGTCAGTAATCGAAGCAACTGCCGCTTGTACCACGATGCACTCCAAACGATTTGATACTCTCCACCAGAAGATTTTGAGAACATTTTATGTTATTTGGTGTATAGAAGAATTTATGAATAAGGCATATATATATATATATATATATTATATATATATATATATATATATATCTATATATATATAATATACTAGTATACTAATTCTAAGTACTAATTACGTTGTCTTCGTTTGCAAACACGTTTACACACGCGCAAACACACACACACATACACAGGCGCGCGCAGCCAAACACACAAGCACACACATGCTGTAGTACATAAAAACACTCAACTAGTTTCACTGGCACCGAACACGTGTCGAGACATACACAATGAGTTCAATCATCAACAAAGTAACGGAAGCTTTGATCTTCAAAGATATCACAGGTATGTGCACGTATACAGGTGTACACACACACACACACACATATGTACATCCACATATGTATATGAATGTATACAAACATATATATATATATATGTATATGTATGTGTATATATATATATATATATATATATATATATGCATACATCATGCATGCGTACGGACATACATACATGAAATGGTAAACTTTATACATGCAGAAGAAATTAAGAAAATAGAACACACTTGGTGCGTGTGTACATGTGTATGCACGTGTGTGTGTGTATGTGTGTGTGTATGTGTGTGTGTGTGTGTGTGTGTGTGTGTGTGTACATTTGTTTGTTTTAAGAAGTGTATTTCTATCTGTCCTGTTTAATTAATCTCAAAGTGAAGAAAACTATTTTATCTCAAGAAAATTTCTTTTGAACTTCTTTCTTTCAAATCATCAAATCTCAGATGTCGGCAAATGTTTGCTTTAACACACACACAAATTTGAATATGAATATGTATATGTGTGTGTTATATACATACATGTATGTATATAATGTATAACATATTAATAAAGGTATTTCCTCTTGTTTGTAGATTGACATTCGCGCGTGCATGATTGAATGTGTGCGTATGTACGCGCATATGTGTATGCGTGTCTTCAAATTTGTTGTGTGTTAAAGCAAACATTTGCCGACATCTGAGATTTGATGATTTGAAAGAAAGAAGTTCAAAAGAAATTTTCTTGAGATAAAATAGTTTTCTTCACTTTGAGATTAATTAAACAGGACAGATAGAAATACACTTCTTAAAACAAACAAATGTACACACACACACACACACACACACACACATACACACACACATACACACACACACGTGCATACACATGTACACACGCACCAAGTGTGTTCTATTTTCTTAATTTCTTCTGCATGTATAAAGTTTACCATTTCATGTATGTATGTCCGTACGCATGCATGATGTGCATATATATATATATATATATATATATATATATATATATATATATATATATATATATATATATATACACATACATATACATATATATATATATGTTTGTATACATTCATATACATATGTGGATGTACATATGTGTGTGTGTGTGTGTGTGTACACCTGTATACGTGCACATACCTGTGATATCTTTGAAGATCAAAGCTTCCGTTACTTTGTTGATGATTGAACTCATTGTGTATGTCTCGACACGTGTTCGGTGCCAGTGAAACTAGTTGAGTGTTTTTATGTACTACAGCGTGTGTGTGCTTGTGTGTCTGGCTGCGCGCGCCTGTGTATGTGTGTGTGTGTTTGCGCGTGTGTAAACGTGTTTGCAAACGAAGACAACGTAATTAGTACTTAGAATTAGTATACTAGTTTAGGTGACAGCGCTTTCGATTTGTTAGTCTGTGATTCACATTGTCGCCTACTCAAACGATTGAAGTAGAAAAGCAACGCAACGATATCTAAGAAATAATATTCGCAAACAGAAATATAAGAGGCATTGAAAATCGCTTTGACACGCCATTCCATTATGGTCGGTCAGATCCTTTCTTTTATTTCCTCAATTTTCTGAATATTGCTTTACCATATCATTTATTTGGTTTTTAATACTCCTATTTGGATGAATCTGATAAGACTGTTCACTTTCATTTGCGGCCACAGAGGCCGCTACATATTTTATTTAACCTGACCATAGTGACATTTGCTCCTTTTTGAATTAAATCTGTGATAGTCACCTTTTTTTATCTTCTTTTTGTCGTTGTTACCTTATAATTAAATCCAATTTGAGAGGAAGATTCATTTCGTGACCCGTAGTTAGTTCTATTTCTTTTAATTGTTAGACTATGCTCAGTTTTCGAGTATTATGATCATGGTTTCTTTTTTGTTTTCGATTTCAGGGTTTCCAGTTTTTCGGTTGGCTCCACGTGCCTTACCACTTATATTTTTGCTTGTGTTGTCCTGGTTTGCTGTATTTTGGTCATTATTGTCCTGTCCAAGGGTTTGAGTTTATTTATCTTTGTCTTTGTTTGCTGTGTGTTAATGCGTGTTGTGTGTGTGTGTATATGTATAAATTGTCTGTGTCCAGGCATTATGTGTTTGTGTGAGTGTGTGCGGATGAGGATGTGTGGTGAATGTACTGAGGTGAACAGTGAGTGTGGTTGCTCATATAGTGAAGATTGTGTGTGTGTGTGTGTGCGTGTGTGTATGTGTGTGCGTGTGTGTGTGTGTGTGTGCGAGTGTGTGGATGATGGTGTGTGGTATAATATAATAGAATATAATTCAATGTACCCTGTATTAATATACAGCAGTTGTTCCCAAAGTGGGCGGTATTGCCCCTCTGGGAGTGGAAAATGCCGAGGGGGTGTTGAAGAAAAATGGAGTGATAACAGAGTAGCGATTCATGTAAAAACAGCAAAATAATGGATTCATTGGTTGCTTTGAATTTGCTTCAGAAAGAGGTTTATGTTTGTGATGGTTAGTTGGGGTGCGGTGTAGCCTGGGTATCAAGGGGGCGGCAGCTCGTAAAAGTTTGGGAACCACTGATATACAGTGTCCATTAAATGATGTTTATCTCTCACTGGATGGAGTAGCTTTTGTCGATCTTACTTTAACGGAGCGGGCAGTTCATTCAGCGAAGGTATTTCCAAGTTTCAATGAAAAGCAGGAAACGTAATAAATGTACGCAGCGTCATTTAAACCACCGCTCCTTAGTGAACCTTTAATACGCACGAGACGGCTAATGCGCACAAACACACACACACACACACAAACACACGCACACACACGCACACACACACGCACACACACACACACACACACACACACAAACGCACACACACACACACGCACACACACACGCACAGAGTATTATCCCCGTTGTTGTTCCTGCGTTCTGTCCGTTTTTGCCATAGTTTATTCCGAAGGAGGTAATAAATTGCATGCTGAAAGATAAATCGTAAGAATTGCGGGAAGAAGGGAGAAAAGGAAGGATAGAGAGGGAAAGAGAGGAAGGGAGGCAGAAGGCATTTGTTATTCTGCGTTTGTGTGTTCAAATCGCAGACAGTCACAACGCTTAACATAATGAAACGATGTCATGAAGATTTATAAATTCAAGCATTTAAAGCTACATCGATGGATAATCAAATTAAATCCCCGAGTGAGCAAATAGCCGTGGATGTTACGCTTTTGTCTCTTACGTGTTCCAGATAAAAGGCTGCGGCCATGCTGGGGCATCACTTTTATTCTTTTCGTTTGTTGCTCGGTTTTAATGCTTATCGCAAAAAAGGAAGAGATAGTTTATCAAATAGAGAGACAGATGGGTAAGTGGGTGAGTCTACGAGTATATCAATAGATATGCAGATAGAGAGAGATATTGATATCGAAGAGACAAATAACTGAACTGAAATTAAATGAGGAGAAAAAAAAAGAGTCTCAATTGGTAAATAAGACTGGGACTTAGTGGTTGTTGGACAGCGATTCGTGTACTTTAATATCAATAGATGAACAGAGAAAGTAAGAGAGAGGGAAGTTGATGGTAGATGGATGGGTAGATAGATAGATAGATAGATAGATAGATAGATAGATAGATAGACAGACAGACAGACAGACAGACAGACAGACAGACAGATAGATAGATAGATAGATAGATAGATAGATAGATAGATAGATAGACAGACAGACAGACAGACAGATAGATAGATAGATAGATAGATAGATAGATAGATAGATAGAT
>NW_021834527.1:15000-22500 GCF_006345805.1 Octopus sinensis
CTTCCTCTATTTTCAATATTCAATATCTGGACACCACTATTAACACTTTATACATGTATGTGTGTTTATATATATATATAGGGAGAGTTTACGAAAAAAACAAAAGACGAAGACAGGTGGTGTACAAAACAAACAGATGTATTAGTATAACGCTCAGGAATAGAAAAAGTCTTTTACGTTTCGAGCCTACGCTCTTCTACAGACAGGGACAGAAAAAACAAGGAGAGAAAAAAAATGTGTGTAGTGGCTAACGATCTATCATGGCGTTTGTATGTATATATATATATATATATATATATATATATACATATACGCGCGCGCGTGTATGTGTGTGTATCTATGTGTGCGTGTCTTTGTGTCTGTATTTGACCCCCATCACTACTTGAGAACCGGTGTTGGGTGTTTACGTCCCCAAAATCTGGCGGTTTGGCAAAAGTACGAGGCTTTAAAAAAAAGGTCCTAAAACCCTTCAAGGTGATGCTCCAGCATTGCTGCAATGAAATGACTGAAATAAAAGAGTAACTGAATAAAGGAATGTTAGGGGGGTACGGGTTTAAATTATATTAAAAAAAAGTGGGGGATTGCGACATACTAGATACAATGGAAGGGTTTGGTTAATGATGGGGTATATTTGAGGAATATCTTTAAAATGCAAATCAATGCAAATAAAGCTAACTCACCATGTCATCAGGGCATCGTTATACCAACGATTCTATATACAGGCGCATTTATATACATATAGGGATACACATACACACAATACATGCGCATTTATATACACATTTTTGTATCTATATTTATATAGCCGCCATCAGGCTGCCTGAAGAGGGTTAGTAAACCGAAAATTCGAAGTCTCTCTTTACTCTTTTACTCTTTTACTTGTTTCAGTCATTTGACTGCGGCCATGCTGGAGCACTGCCTTTAGTCGAGCAAATCGACCCCAGGACTTATTCTTTGTAAGCCCAATACTTATTCTATCGGTCTCTTTTTACCGAACCGCTAAGTTACGGGGACGTAAGCATACAAACATATACACACACATACATATATACGACGGGCTTCTTGATGAATACAATTTATTGATCAGTTATCGAATCATCTGCATTTTCTATGCAAACCTGCGTTTTACCACGATCCTATGAATGGTCCCACTACCCGAGATATGTGTGTGTGTGTGTGTGCGTGGGTTTGTACAGTATATTCTCATTTTCTCTTTTACTTGTTTCAGTCATTTGACTAAGGCCATGCTGGAGCACCGCCTTTAGTCGAGCAAATCGACCCCAGGACTTATTCTTTGTAAGCCTAGTACTTATTCTATCGGTCTCTTTTGCCGAACCGCTAAGTTACGGGGATATAAACACACCAGCATCGGTTATCAAGCGATGTTGAGGTGGGGGGGGACAAACACAATACACACACGTACATATGATTTTGATTTTGATTTGATTTTGATTTTTCCAGTTTCAGCTAATGAGCTGTGGCCATGCTGGGGCACCGCCATTTGGTTTGCTACACGATTTTACCTCACGGATGCTTTTTAGCAAACGCCATCTGATGCATGAGAGAGTTCGATGCAGCTGCCCTCATCTGCACCTCCTGCCGTGAAGTTGGTTCATCCGGGACACCTGAAGGAAGAGATCCAGTCCTACTTTAAAGACATCCGCATCCACACCATGCAGGTCCCTCAGGTTCTTCGGGAGGATATTGAAGAGCTGTGGGCCTCTGAAGCCCAGGCTATCACAATATCTTGTCCTACATCTTGATGGCAAATTTGGAGTCCTTGGTACTACGCAGTGGCGTCCGGTTCTGGCATTTGTGTGACTCTCGATGCCAAAGTCTGGGACAAGTCCTTCCAGGATCTTCCAGATATATATTATGGCATATCTTTCTCGCCTACGCTCCAGGGAATAGAGCTTTAATCTCTTGAGTCTTTCCCAGTAGCTCATATGTTGCACAGAGGCTATCTTCTTCGTGTAGCTTCGTTGGATCGCCTCAAGTTCTGTGATCGACTTGACACTGGATGGTGACCATAGCTGAGAGCAATAGTCAAAGTGGCTTAGGACAAGTGTCTTCCAGAGGACCATCATGGTTTCTTGTTCTCTTGTTCTAAAGGTTCTAAGAATCCATCCAGCCAGCCGTCTACATTTCATTGCCAGTTTAGCAACATGTACATGAAAGGTCGCGTCATCACTCATGTGAATACCAAGGTCACGCACTGATTGTGCCTCTGGGATTGCAATCCCTCCGGGTCCAGTGTATTCATTGGGTATTGCATTCAGTTTTGCATGCTGATAGTATAAAGCTTGAAACTTTTCAGCATTGGACTGCATGCTATTCTTTTCAGCCCACATTGTCCAGCTCACATTGCAGGTGCTTAGTGTCTTCAGGGTTCTATATTGCCTGTGAAACTTTTGTATCATCTGCATAACTTGTGATCGTGGCTCTCTGCGTGGCTGAGGGCATGTCTGAGAGGGCCATTATGAACAGTAGTGTATATATACATATATACGACGGGCTTCTTTCAGTTTCCGTCTACCAAATCCACTCACAAGGTTTTGGTTGGGCCGAGGCTATCGTAGAAGACACTTGCCCAAGGTGTCACGCAGTGGGATTGAACCCGGAACCATGTGGTTGGTAAGCAAGCTACTTACCACACAGCCACTCCTACGCCTGTTTACATTTTCCTTAACAATTTATAGATATGGCACTTTACTAAAAAGTATTGAGTGGTCAATGTAATTTTCAACGGCCTTTGATATATTATGCCACTGAGCGATTTTATATATGGTTCATGCGGGATTATTTGAGAGTCGATCATTGGGAAAGGCATTGGATAATTTTCCCTTCCTTTGAAATCAGGTATTATTTCTCGTTATCATAAGTGACCAATCCGATTCGATCCTTTGCCGACTTTAACGCCACCCGCTTGTGACAACAACTGTATAGTTCTTGCAGCCCAATCAGCAGCTGACTTCATGTCATCACCAACCGATGGAGCTAATATCAACCAAAATGTTCCTATCATCCGCAGAGAAGCTTCTGGTAAATATTGCATATTTACTTTGAATGGAAAATTCCAGGTACATTCTTTCTGGTTATTCAATTTATATAGATAAAGAAAATCATAGCACCTACAACCTGTTAAGTCGTTATGGACTCTCAGTAAGATATCTCGCTTACGCGGATAAAGATTTTATTCCCTACATTTGCGCGTCTCTAAGATGTGCTTATATATTTATATATATATATATATATATATATATATATATATAGGCGCAGAAGTGGCTGTAAGGTAAGAAGCTTGCTTACCAACCACATGGTTCCGGGTTCAGTCCCACTGCGTGGCACCTTGGGCAAATGTCTTCTGCTATAGCTTCGGGCCAACCAAAGCCTTGTGAGTGGATTTGGTAGTTGGAAACTGAGAGAAGCCCGTCATATATATATATATATATATATATAGGGAGAGTTCACGAAAAAAAGCAAAAAACGAAGACAGGTGGTGTACAAAACAAACAGATGTATTAGTATAACGCTCAGGAATAGAAAAAGTCTTTTACGTTTCGAGCCTATGCTCTTCTACAGAAAGCGACATAGAATAAAAACAAGGAGAGAAAAAATGTGTGTAGTGACTACCGATCTATCATGACATATGTATATGTTTTTGCGTCAGTGTTTGTACCCCACCTACATCAGCGCTTGATAACTGAAGTTGGTGTGCTTACGTCCCATATCTTAGCGTTTCGGCAAAAGATATCGATAGAATATGTCTAGGCTTACAAAGAATAAGTCCTAGAGTTGATTCGTTCGTCTAAAGGCAGTGCTCCAGCATGGCCGTAGCGATATGACTGAAACCAGTAAAAGAATAAAAGAATAAAGAAATATATACGAATATATATATAACTTAACTTTGATAACTTCGATAGGTTTCGGCCAGTAGAGGGCCAGGCCATGTCTAACTTAATAGCACCACCTGGTGAAGTCTTTTAGTCATGTGTGGTGCACCATGGCCCACTCTAGTAAAGAGTTATTATTGTTGGAGACATATCCGGGTGTAGGAGGTTGGTCTGGGATTTTCTGATGAAATTTGCCCAATGAACATTTAAATTTTATGGGATCCGTTTCCGTTTTGACGTATTTTGGTATTAAAGAGAGCTGGACCGGTTGAAGTAAAGTAATTGTGACGTAATGTTGCTACCAAGTTCGATTTTTGTACTGAGCGGATAGCACAGGGGCCAAGTCTTGGATGGATTTTAAAATTGATGCCAACATCATTTGTGCAATATTGATGGAATATTTTCTACATCACACTAATGATGTAGCGCTCTCACAGCGTTGGAGGGAGTAGAGATTGAGTATTTTTAGCCGACCCCCAATAGCCAATGCCTCTCATGCCATCTGTCTTTCTTGTCATTGACCTCTGGAGTGCCTCCACTTTCATAATGAGTTGCTTCGCATGGGGGGGGGGACCACAGTGGGCAATAGTACTCAAGGTGGGGTCCGGCAAAAGTAGAGGAGAGAATCATGATGGTGTAGGCATCTCTAGACCGGAAAGTTCTCAGAATCCAGGAGCACATATTAGGGGCCAAGTCAAACTTGCTGTTTACGTGGGAACTCCAGCTTAGACTGTTATCAACAATTACTCCAAAGTCTCTGGTGTTGTTGGATGACATTAGGGAGTTGCCCGACGGAAGAGCATATGGTAATTTCAGAGTATCCTCTTTTCCGAAGTGGATCAAATCAAACTTATCTTCATTTAGAAGCATATTGTTTTTTCCCGCCCATTGGACAATAGCAAACAGATCTGACTGAAGGCATATTCGGTCCCCATGCCATTTATGGCTTTCTGGAGTTTGGAATCATCTGCAAAGATTTTCAATGTAGAATATTTGATGACATCTACAATGTCGTTGAAGAGGAGTGGGCCCAACACCGTACCTTGTGGGACACCACTACTGACTTTGGCTGAGCTGGATCGTATTCCCTCAAACACAACATGTTGGGTTCTGTTCAAGAAATACTTTATCCACTATAGCAGCTTTCCACGGACTCCAGTGTTGGATAGTTTCTTCAGCAGGATTTTGTGGTCCACTCTGTCAAATGCCTTGCTGAAATCAAGATATATGACGTCAGTGTTTGGAGCCCTGTCCCAACGCTTTTAAGATGTCATCAAAATGGAGCAGAAGCTGCGACAGGCAATCCTTGCCATCACGGAAACCATGCTGCTTGGGGTTCAGCAGATTGTTGTCTTCGAGGAAGTGAGTTATTTGCGATCTCACCACACTCTCAAATACTTTAATGATATGAGAGGTGAGTGAAATCGGAGGGTAGTTCACTGGAAGAAATCCGTTTCCCTTTTTGAAGACTGGAATGACAGATTAGGAAAGAAAATTATCAGGAATGTAGCCTGCATCAAGTGAGTTGCTCCAGAGCTCTGCAAGAGGAGGTGCAATTTGATGTCGACACATCTTCAGGACAGTGGCCGGGAACTTATCGGGACCTATTGCCGAGTTTTGCTTGATCTTATCTATTTCTCTTAGGATATCAGGAGCACCAAAAGTTATATCAGATATGGTTAGTTGAGGGTTTACATCACTGACACTAGCCAGATCAATCGCATTAGCGTTATTGAAGACAGAGCAGTAATGTCTCTGCAGTATCCTCGCACAAGGATTTTGCACCATCATGTAGAGTGTTGTTCTCATCAAGCAGAGGACGAACAGTGGAAACAGCATCTTTATGTTTTTGGGTTTTTTTTTGCAAATGAAAAGAACATTTTGCGATTGGCTTATACTTGGCCCAACTCTCCTCAGCTGCTCTTTATCAGTTATTGAAGGTCATCATGCTTTTTTGGAGGTTGTGTTTTTTCGATTCGACTGATGCAATGGCAGTCGAATGGGTGCGTTGCTGCTGGCAGAATTTAAGTTGGTTGATTTTCTAGTTAAGTCTTTTTATTTCTCTGATAATTGGTGTGTTACTGTTGGAGGGTGTATGTGCGTGTGTGAAAGCCCAATCAACTTGTGAAAGATCATGGTTGATCGCATCCCAGTCTGCGTTATGAAGATACATAGTGTCAAAAGGATGAGCTGGAGAGATGCCAGTGGATTTGATCTTTGGGTGGTAGAATCTCAGATCGCAAAGAACTGTGTCATGGTCTGAGAATAGTGGTGTTTTTTCCACTGCAATATTGAGATAGTGTCAGTGTGGTTATTAAACACTAGGGCCAAGGTGTTTTTGTGACACCTTGTTGGTTTGTGAACAAGTTGGGTCAGGAAAAACACATCCATGAAATCAAAAAGCAATTCGATTGCTTCCTTATCGGGGGCTGTGGTGGAAAAACCTTCTTTCAAGCTGTTTGTGGACCAATCAACACTGGGAATGCTAAAGTCGCCCATCATTAATATGTTGTCAGCTTGACACTGATAGATGAAACATTTAATACTGTTGAGGCATTCCTTGAAGCGTAGAAAAGGAGTTATATGCATATGTGTATATAAACATATATATATATGTGTGTGTGTGTGTGTGTGTTGTGTATAAGTAGATAGATAGATAGATAGATAGATAGATAGATAGATAGATAGATAGATAGATAGATAGATAGATAGATAGATAGATAGATAGATAGATAGATAGATAGATAGATAGATGTAAATATACGCAGGAGTGGCTGTGTACTTCCCATCAACACGGTTCTGGGTTCTGTCCCACTGCGTGGCACATTCGGCAAGAGTCTTCTACTATAGCCTCGAGCCGACCGAAGCCTTGTGGTTGGATTTGGTAGATGGAAACTGATAGAAATCTGTCGTATATATATATATATATATATATAATATATATATATATATATATATATATATATATATATATGTGTGTGGTGTGTGTGTGTGTGTGTGTGTATATATGTACGTTTGTTGTTGGTCTCTGTGTTTTCCCCCACCATCGCTTGACAACCGATGTTGGTGTGTTTACGTCTCCGTCACCTAGCGGTTCGGCAAAAAGAGACCTATAGAATAAGCGCTAAGCTTAAAAACAATAAGTCCTGGAGTCGATTTATTCGACTAAAGCTGATGCTCCAGCATGGCTGCAGTCAAGAGACTGAAACAAATAAAAGAATATATATATATAAGGTATGTATGTATGTATGTATGTATGTATGTATGTATGTATGTATGTATGTATGTATGTATGTATGTATCCCACAATAATCAGCTATGTCTGGACTCAGGTAAAAAAAGCTGTATGATAACTCTGAGACTGACCAAACATTTAACTACTAGTTCGACAAATAACATTTTGCTTTGTGTGTAGGGGGAGCGTCTTTGAATGAGTGTCTTTATATATTTGTCTGTAGGTATATATGCATATTATATATATATATACATACATACATAGAGATAGAGGGGGAGAGTGAGAGAGAGTGATTTATATATTGAGAGGGAGAGAGCAAGTGATTTATATATATTTATGTACGTGTGTGTGTGTGTTTTTATGTATGTATCT
>NW_021834527.1:32500-40000 GCF_006345805.1 Octopus sinensis
ATATCGCCGGCTGACCGGTGTCTGCTACTCTAGGCCGATGAAGGACAATGATCCTGAAACACGTGTCCCTAGATGCAGTTCCGGCGGCCGGGGGTGTTTGTCTCCCCTTCGTAAATGTATATAAGGACACAGGGAAAAATGTGTCAAAGCCATCAGGAGGCGTTCGATGCTTCCTAGGGCTATACAGCGGTGGTGTACCCCCTACTGTCACGTTCGTGTTAGATTGACAGTATACAACCATTCTATCGCCCCACCACCGTACATGTCTCTACGAGAGATTTAGAAATTTAGTATTTCATATATATATAGATAGATAGATAGATAGATAGATAGATAGATAGATAGATAGATAGATAGATAGATAGATAGATAGATAGATAGATAGATAGATACACGTGTATATATGTGTATGTATGTATTTATGCATCTGTGTTTGTCTCCCCCCCCCCCTCATTATCGCTTGACAACCGATCTTGATGTGTTTATGTCCCCAAATCTTAGCGGTAGAAAATGTATTTACAAAGACTAAGTCATTGGGTCGATTTGTTTGACTAAAGGCAGTGCTCCAGCATGGCCGCAGTCAAAATGACTGAAACAAGTAAAACAAAATATAACCGAATGTAGCTGTGACAATAGGTACAAATAGGAACCCATAGTCAGGGTACAAGAGTTGTAAGTTCCGCATTAATTCGCCATAAAATATCCTTTTTTTCCTGGACTTTTGATTCTCCACTCACATTTCTGATGGGAAGCTGACCGCTACAACAGCGCACGACTTTTGTTCCCTGCACCACAGAAAAATATCAGATCTATTATGTTTTCACCGAATTGCTGTTTTGGGTTTTTTTTTTACTAGAATATGCCACCAGTATTCCTTGTTTTTACAGGTGTGAGAACCTGGTGGTTCTGACATGCCTTTGATGTATACGCCAGGGCAGTCTTTCCTGCTGATAGCATTGTCAATAGTTTTTGCAACTATATCATGCCTTAGGGGCAGATAATATCTCAGACATTTTGGGGACGCTGATGATGATGTGAGTGATATCTTTCACACTGGAATCTCAGAGACGATAAATTTTATCACAACATGGAGGTTTGGTGCGGGCGCTGGTATGGCTATCTTCTGCAAATATTGATATATTAAGTACTAGATTTAAAGAGTAAGAAAGAAATATTATATAGAAGATTCCAGTAATATACATATAAATTCAAGTCGATATGGGTGTAAGGAATGTGTGTTAAACACTCTAGTAAACAATTTACTAGAGTGATGAAGTTGTCATAGAATTTGTGTAAAAGAGTGGTTGACAACAATACACGAGCTATTAGCTTACGCAATATATACAATGCATATATATATATATTTATAAATAAGGATAATATCGATATTTAAATATCGATATTATCAAGTGGCCAGCATGGGAATAAATACCATACAAAGGTAATAATTTTTCACAACTATAAATAAGGGTATCTGAGAGACACCACCATGCCGAAATAGCAGTCAAACCCTGACTCTAAAAACCACCTAAAATGTTTATATCGCACTACAAGATAAGGCAGAGAGACAAAATAAACTAGCAAAAAAAAAGGTTTTACTGGATAATTCAAGATCCTGGATTTCTAGCTTTGCTTCAAATAAGCTCTGCCTTCGTCAGTTAAATATATCAGATGGGCACATAAATACAAATATATATATATACAGAACACACGTTATACTTACATATACGAACGTCCAAACATACATATATATGCACTTATGTACAAGATCAGAATTAAAATGCCCACCAACCACCTCGTAAGGGCGATATAGTCAAAATAAACACCGCAGTATTTATTTATATATATATATATATATATATATTATATATATATATTTGTAAAAAATGAAATTCGAAAATGCTGCTATATTAGATTAATTTTTAATTTCTATATATACATTATTTATTTAACATGTTTCGGTTCTTGAAATGATGAACCTTATCAAAAAAAATTATATATAAAAAAGACAGTTCATGCTATCAAATATAAAAAATTCATATATAATATACAATAGAGTCAGTCATCACAAGTTCATATATAGTGAAGTGAGTTCATGCTATATGTTTATAAAAAAGATAGTTCATGCTATTAAATATAAAAAATTCATATATAATATACAATAGAGTCAGACATCAAAAGTTCATATATAGTGAAGTGAGTTCATGCCATATGTTTATAGAGTATGATGCAGTGGTTCATAGTGGTGATATGCATTCAATATAAAAAATAGTTCATAGTGGTGATGTGCAGTCAATATAAAAAATTGATGTTCTTGAAAGAGCGAGGAATTCATTTTAGATTTTACCTTGAGCAACTGTGATGACTTTTGGTCGGTGTCCGCTGGACAGTTCTGGCGAACCTTGTGAATTGTTTGGGTTTTATATCACCTGTTAGGTGGCCAGTACAGCGGAACGTGACGTCATCAACGTTTTGACTAATCGTTTCGTTAGGTGGCTAGTCAAGCAGAACGGAACGTCATCAATATTCTGACCAATCCCGACCTATAGCTGTATTAGATCTGCCCCTTGTCAGTATCCTGTTAGGTGGCTAGTCAAGCAGAACGGGACGTCATCAATATTCTGACCAATCCCGACCTATAGCTGTATTAGATCTGCCCCTTGTCTGTATCCTGTTAGGTGGCCAGTCCAGCGTAACGGGACGTCTTCACTGTTTTGACCAATCGTCCCGTTAGGTGGCCAGTCTAGCAGAACGAGATGTCATCAATGTATTGACCAATCCGAATCGGGTCTGACCCTTAGCTGTATCGTATGTGGCCAGTCCATCAGGATTAGATCTGTTCGAAGAGATCTTTTTATAAATTTTTTCCCTTTTCCCTAAGACATATTTCCGTCAGTGTGAGTGACTGTTTAAGGTAGCGGCCGTGGTGGAATTTTGCTTCTCCTTTTCGGAGGACCAATCTTTTGTTTTAATATTCCTGGCCCAGGGTGTTTAAACTTGGTCTAAATTTTTTGATGAAATACAGTTCTTTATTTTGGCGTTGCGTGAAGGTTGCGTTGTCACTGAATTTATAAAGCGGGTAAGTTGTAAATTTCGGATTTACATTTCCAGCACATCTATCTATGTGTCCGCTGACCGGTATTTTCCGGTATTCAGGGTTTCTAATTTGTGATTTATGCACCGCCATCCTGTTACGTAAGCTATTTTTTGTATGGCTTATATACTGCCTATTGCAGCCTGCGCATGTTATGACGTAAATTAAGTTTTCTGATGCGCAGGTGAAGTTTGCTCTAATGGTGAACTGGTGGCCTTGTTCTAGTATAAATTCTGAACCTTCTATCAAGATGACACAGATTCCGCAGTTGGGCCTTCCACATTTTCTAACTGCTGGTTTTGTGGTTGATGTTGAGTGCAGTTTAGCTTGGGTTAAAATCCTTTTCAAGGATTTTGGTTGCCGTTTACTTTTAATGATGGTGTGTGTTTCGAGGATCCGGTTCATCTTTTGGTCTCCCTTTAGTAGGGCTGTGCTTTGTAGTATGGTGCTGAAGGCCTCATTGTTGAGTGGGTTGTGTGTAGAGATGTAGGGAAGGGTTTTTAATTGTTCTTTCTTTTTTGGTTTTGTTTGTCTCAGGTCTTCTATACTTAATTTGAGTGCCCTTTGGATTGCACTGTCTATTAGGGGCTGTGGATAGTTTCTATTTGTGAGTGTGGTTCTAAGTTCCTGGAGACGTGTGTGTCGGGTGTTTGTGTCTGATATTATGGTGCAGATCCTTCTAGCTAAACAAAAAGGGACATTTATTCTAGTGTGTCGTGGGTGGCATGAATCAAAGGGTAGGTATTGCTTGGAGTCTATCGGTTTATAGTAGATATCTGTCTCTATTTTTTTGCCGGTTTTCTTAATGAGGATGTCTAAAAATGGTAATTCTTTTTCGTTGTGATCCATCGTGAATTGTATATTATCATTTATTCCATTTAATAGTATTTTAAATTCCTCAAGTTTCTCTATACCTTTGTCCCAGATGATGAAACAGTCATCGAGGTATCTTTTCCAGTTGTTATGGATATAGGTGGCGAAGGTGTTTCCAAATTTCTCGAGTGTTATCTGGTAGAGTATTTTCTCGAGGTATCCCATCACTAGGTTGGCAAAAGATGGTGCAGTACGCGTGCCCATCGCTGTTCCCGATCTTTGTCTGTAGAAATTATTGTCAAAAATAAAGTAATTGTTCTCTAAAATAAATCTAAGTCCTTCTATTATAAGGTCTTTGTTTATGCGAGTTGGGAGTTCAAAGGGGTAGTTATTCAGCCAGAAGGTGATCGCTTCTATTCCTAGGCTGTGAGGGATGTTAGAATAAAGATTAACTACGTCGAATGATACTAGAAGGGTTTTCTCATTGACTGTTTTAGGGAGGTGGTTGAGCATATCTATATCGTCTCTTACGTAGCTTTTGATGTGTTTTAGGAAAGGTTTAAGAAGTGTGTCTAAGAAACTGCTGAGGCGGTGAGTCTCACATGCAGGCCCTGCTATTATCGGTCTAAGTTTAAGATCATTTGGTGAAGGGATTTTGATGAGTATATCGGTGGATGTTTTGCACGTTTCTCTAATTATTTAGCTTTTGTGTACTTTAGGGATACCATAGAACAAACTCGATTTGCATTTGAAGTTAGTGATGTATTCATACTCCTTGTCCGTGAGTCCTTCTCGGTATGTGTTGATTAATGTCCTAAGGTTATGCATTATTTTTTGCTGATTATACTGTTGGGCCCTTTCATAATACGTTTCATCTCTTAATAGGGATAGCACTAAATTTTTATAATCGTTTGTATTCATTATTACTATCGCGTTGCCCTTATCTGCCTCCTTAATTGTTATTGCTTTGTCTTCTCTTAGTTTGATGAGGTCGTTCCATTCTCTTTCGTTGAAGTTAGGGCTGTGTTTTTGTTTCTTGATGAATTGAAACGGGAAATTAGTTATGTAGTCACAATAGCGGTCTAAGGCTTTATTCTTTCCCTTGGTGGGGGTGTAATTGCTCTTGTTTCTAGCTATTGAATCCTCCTCTTTTTGTTTGTCTTGAAATTCCTCGGTGAGTCTTAGTTTTCTGCAAAATTCCGAAATATCATCTTTCATTTCATAGTAATTGGAACGTTGTGGGGTTGGTGTAAATTTAAGTCCTTTGGAGAGTATGCTTATTTCGTTAGGTGTAAGTTCTTTGTTTGAGAGATTGATTATCTTAATTACCTGAGGTTTCTTTTGTTTGTCCTTTGCCATCGTGTGTCCCTGTTCTTGTGTGTAAGGTCTAAAAAATGGTTGGTGTAGTTATGTTCAAAACTACTATTTATCTGTCTCATGTTGTTATAATTGTCAGAGTGAGTTTGTGGTGCTCTGTTCTGAAGTGTGTTGTTGTACCTAGTGTTCCGTCTTAGTTCATCAGGTATATTGTGTTGGTAGTTGTTTCCTCCGTAGTGCATTTGTTGTTTGTTAGGTTTGTATGGTTGGTTCCTGGGGTGGATGTTTGGTAGTAGCGTTTTAGTTTGGTTATGTGGATTGTATTTCATAGTATTGTATGTTGTGGCTCTTAGGTTCGTGAAATAGTGTGGTGGGCCCCTGTAAGTGCTTAGGGGTTGGTGTAGGTAGTGTGGGGTGCGTTTTAAATGTATTTTTCTGGTGTAGAGTGTGTTTGGATTTCTTGGTGGTTGTTCTGTTCTGTTGGTATATCTATTTTCGAACTGGTGTGGTGGGCCTCTGTAGGTGTTTTGGGGTTGGTGTAGGTAGTGTGGGGTGTGTTTTAAGTGTATTTTTCTGGTGTAGAGTGTGTTAGGATTTCTTGGTGGTTGTTCCATTCTGTTGGTATTTGGTTTTGATTTACTTAATTTTATGAAGGGGTTGTTGGATATGTGTTCATTTTTGAAGTTGGTTTCATAATCTAAAAACCAGATGGCGCTCTTTTCCCATCGTTGGAGGGACTTAAGTTCCTCTTTTTCACATTCTTCATTCCATAGTGCTGGTAATGTTTCAGTATTGATGTTGTCTATTAGTTTGATGACTTCTTCGTTGATTCCCTCGTCTATGGTTTTTACTTTTTCTTCATTCGTCTTAGCTCTCAGCTTGAGTAGTTCTATTTCTATCTTCATTTTTTCTAATGACATTTTTTTCTCTAAGTTTTCTTTGTTCTTTTGGTTCTTCCGAGATGGGCTTGATTTGTAATTTGCGGGGTATGACTAGGGGTGTTGAGTCTAGCCATTTTTGGTAAATCTCTGCTTTATTCTGATTTTGTATCATTTTCCAAAAAGCGAATTTTCTGTTTCACTGTAGTGTTCTCCATTGGGGGAGGACTTGGTTCTTTATTTGTAATGTTGAAGTTGCTCAGTTCTTCCCATGTGGTCCTTCTTTTTGTTGCTCTTGTTTCGTAAAGTTTGTGAAGAATGTCTTCATTGTATCGCATAGATTTTCAACTTTCTCGTATATTTCAGAGGGTGTTTTATTCGATTCGGTTTCCTCGTTTGTTTGTGTAGAAGGTCGAGATGTTGAGTTGAGTTTGTTTAACACTGCTGTTAGGTTTGAATTTATGCTTTTCAATTCTTTCGGTATCTCTTCATTTATTGAGGAAATGTCGTTGGTGTCTTTTTTAGCAGGCATTTTCGGAGCTCGTACGTGATGTGACATTTATAAGATTAGCTCGTATACGAGTGGGTATATATTTGTAAAAAATGAAGTTCGAAAATGCTGCTATATTAGACAAATTTATAATTTTTATATATACATTATTTATTTAACATGTTTCGGTTCTTGAAATGATGAACCTTATCAAAAAAAATTATATATAAAAAAGACAGTTCATGCTATCAAATATAAAAAAATTCATATATAATATACAATAGAGTCAGTCATCACAAGTTCATATATAGTGAAGTGAGTTCATGCCATATGTTTATAAAAAAGATAGTTCATGCTATCAAATATAAAAAATTCATATATAATATACAATAGAGTCAGACATCAAAAGTTCATATATAGTGAAGTGAGTTCATGCTATATGTTTATAGAGTATGATGCAGTGGTTCATAGTGGTGATATGCATTCAATATAAAAAAAATAGTTCATAGTGGTGATGTGCAGTCAATATAAAAATGATGTTCTTGAAAGAGCGAGGAATTCATTTTAGATTTTACCTTGAGCAACTGTGATGACTTTTGGTCGGTGTCCGCTGGACAGTTCTGGCGAACCTTGTGAATTGTTTGGGTTTTATATCACCTGTTAGGTGGCCAGTACAGCGGAACGTGACGTCATCAACGTTTTGACCAATCGTTTCGTTAGGTGGCTAGTTGTATATATATATATGTGTGTGTGTGTGTGTGTGTGTGTGTGTGTGTGTATGTATGTATTTATTCTGTATGCATGCATATTACTTAAACTAGTAGCTTGTTAGCTATTCTTAGCTAGTTAATTGTCAAGCGGTCTTTCTTCAAATCTAATGACAAATCTCGCTACCATAGTAAGTCACT
>NW_021834527.1:42500-47500 GCF_006345805.1 Octopus sinensis
CGTTTCCTTGTTTGATTTTGTTTTCGTTTCTCGTTCTACGTTTATTTGTGGTGTCCTGTACTCATATATATATATATATATATATATATATATATATATATATTATATATATATATATATATATGCTTGTATATATTCATGTAGATGTAAGTATGTACATATATGTATGTATATATGCATATATTTTATTTATTTATTATATTGTTATATATATATATATAATATATATATATATATATATATATATATATATATATAATAATAGTTATCGCCATACTAATATGGCATTCTTATAAAAATAAGAATAAAGCTGTCCGCTTATTAGCTCCATGAGGCCATCGCCTTAAGTTAGCTATTTGATACAGAAACTGTATCCATATAACATTCGAACAAGGGAGGTCAGTCGCTCCACACTACTTGACCGGCAGCTACAGACGCGTTTCGGGGTATTGCCCCTTTTCAATGCAGCGTAGCCAGACCAGTAGGTGTCGCTTCTGACAATCTCTGTTCGAAGGTTTTATTTACCTAGCTTCGGTGGAATACATCCACTTGTTTTCAATAATAGAAATATTAAAATTACTAAGTCTCTCTAAAAGAGAACAACGGCAGGGTTCCCGGAAAATAATAGTTATCGCCATACTAATATGGCATTCTTATAAAAATAAGAATAAAGCTAGGTAAATAAAACCTTCGAACAGAGATTGTCAGAAGCGACACCTACTGGTCTGGCTACGCTGCATTGAAAAGGGGCAATACCCCGAAACGCGTCTGTAGCTGCCGGTCAAGTAGTGTGGAGTGACTGACCTCCATTGTTCGAAGGTTATATGGATACAGTTTCTGTATCAAATAGCTAACTAAGGCGGGCCTCATGGAGCTAATAAGCGGACAGCTCTTATTTTTATTTATAAGAATGCCATATTAGTATGGCGATAACTATTATTTTCCGGGAACGCTGCCGTTGTTCTCTTTTAGAGAGACTTAGTAATTTTAATATTTCTATTATATATATATATATATATATAATATATATATATATATATATATATATATATATATACATACACACACACCACACCAAAAACTCAGATTATAACTGTTGTTTTCCTAACCAAAGATATATATAAAAAATAAGATGAAGTAAATTGTATTTAGTAAATGAAAAAGTAATTTACGATGGTTTGTATCTGATTATAGATTACTAAGATGTGTAAGTAATTACAGCTGAAAGAGTGATAATTTTATAGACATACCTACTAAATTATACACACACATTCATATACACAAGAATATACACCCACGAAGGCATTCGTTTTATGGTATTGTAAAAGCGATATCACGAAGACAGACAAAAGTATATTTTGTAATTGTTTGCATGCATGAACACGCAGAAGGCTTTATAGCTGATGTGTGTGTGTGTGTGTGTGTGTCAGTGTGAACACCGACAAATATATTTATGTTGTATATAATCTATGCACATATATCTATATATAAATATACGGGAGTATATGTGTCTATGCATATATTTGCTTATACATGAACATGTATATACATTCATATATATATATATATATATATATATATATATATATAATCAAAATAAGCAACAAGTAATTTGGTACGATCGTTTCACGCTACATCATTTTATTAAATATTGTAAGTATTACAACAGTTTTAAAATGTTGAGCAATCATCAGCCATTCATAGAGGTTTTCCATTAATACATAATTTCATTTGAATCTATATATATATATATATACAGAACACACACACACACACACACACATGGCATTGATTCGGCTTATGACAATAAAGCTAATCTGATGGGCAGAAATCTCCCTGAATCTTCGTACATGAAACGTTAATGAACGTCAAGGAGACAAAAGTATAAACGTCTCTGATTTATCTGTCTATTGATGCAGTCCGGATAACCGAATGACCGAATGACCGAATGACCGAATGACCGAATGTACGAATGGCGTATTAGGAAAAGCCCGAGAGATTGTTATTGGAAGATAATTTCTTATGAAATGAAAATAAATGTCGCAATTATTTATTAGTGAAGTGAGGAAGGAAAAACATTTCGTTTGGAGAGGAATAACGCGTTGCACGAATGAAAATCATTACATACATACAAACATACAAACATGCATATATATATATATATATATTATATATATATATATATATATGCATGTATATATATATATGCATGTATATATATAATATATATATATATATATATATATATATATATATATATATAATATATATATATATATATAATATATATAATATTTATATAGTTATTTATATTAGTTTGGAATGAAAGTCTTGTCGCATTCTTATCATTATCTTACGCTAAAATTAACATTTTTTTCCCAAATTGTTGTTTTCCTTTTATTTGCAGACTACTTTTATAACACAATGGTTAAAATCGTATCGATTTTACTCTTTTAAAATGAGTTTAGATCCTCAGAGCCATATCAGACACTGCATGCTGCAGTATGAACTAACAAAAGGCTCTTCAGCAGTGGAAGCGGAAAGAAATATTCGTTCTGTCTATGGAAATGAAGCTCTGTCTGCACACATGCTAACAAGGTTTTGGCCAGTTTCACTCGGGGAATTTTTTCTCACAGAATCCTCTCGATCTGGACGGCCACGATTTGTCAATATTGAGCTTCTAAAAACTGTAATTGATGAAAATCCACAGCAAACCGCAAGAAAATCAGTCCAATTCAAACACCACTACCGTCATCATTAAGGGAAAAAGATCAGTATATTCGTTATCGTCTGCTTCTCATCTTTATCAAAGTGTTATCTTCTGCTCGTCATGACAGACAAGACTTGCTATCGAACCTCTCCGGGGTGGGTGGGGGAGAATCATCAAAACTGGTGGAAAATGGATTCTCCAACGAAAATTACAACGGTTAGCATTCAATGAAAGATCGGACAATCTCCTCCAAACCGGAATAACACCCGAAAAATGTTATGTTCTATCCTGGTGGGATTCGGAAGGTGTCGTCTATCATAAAGTGCTAAACGAAAGGGAACAATGCGGAGAAGTATTGCCGTCAACTGGAAAATATTGCAGGACAAAAAGCGCCCATCATTAGTCAATGAAAAATGGGAGTTACTCTCAGGCGATCATCTACAACCACATATTAACCCAAATCACCCAAGATCATGACACAAAATATAAAAATGTTACCTCATCCTCCTTTTTCTCCTGACCTTGCTTTATATGACAAGCATGTTTCAGATCATTGCAACATTATTTAAAGCGAAAACAATTAGTTGTGAGAAGGCGAACAATTTGTCAAATCGATGAAATCATAGTATCAATAATGAGCGGAAATATTTTCTGGACTAAATATAATTTATTAAGTCCAAAGAAGCAATCGTTTCTTCCCTATCTCGAATTTTCTGAATTTCTTTCCAAATTAAAAGAAAATTAAAGGAGCCTTAGTGAGAAAAAGTCGTGGTAGGAAGAAAAGGAAAAGTACTAAGAAGACAGGAGATGGAGTTCGATGCGGGGAAATTAAGAGAGGATAACGCGCGGTGTGTCTGTGTATTGATATCAGCAAAGGAAGAGGGGTGTTGATGTGGCTTTTGGAGTGGTGTGTGTAGATGTGTGTAGTAGTGTGTAACTGTGAGTATGTGACAGTATAGTGCAGTGGATGTTTGAGTGGCTGGTGTGGGGAAGTGAAGAAGTGGTAGCAGGCGTGAGTATGAGGTAAATAGGATGGCAAGAAGGAATGTGGAGGGTGTAGTGGAAATGTGTGCAAAGGTGGAGAAGTGAGGATAGAAAAAGCAAAACGGAGAAACAAAAAATTAACAACAGGGTAAAAATGGGAATTGCATTTGTTTATGTGAAAAAAGAAGACTGTTGGAGCGGGGGGGCAAAAAGAAAACATTAGGAGTGTATATAAACGGAATGGAAAAAATTAATACAACTACGACTATTACTACAAATACTACTGCTGCTGTTGCTAATAATAATAATAATAATAATAATAATAATAATAATAATAATAATAATAATAATAATAATAATAATAATAATAATAATACACAGAGTTGGAACCTACATACATTGGAAGCTATGCCAACATTATGGAATAACAACAGAAAAAAGATGGTATAGGCACACACCAGAAAAGGTCACAGAAAATGAGAAAGCAACCATACTCTGGGATATGCCGATACACACAGATAGAGAAAAAGGCCAACAGACCAGATATAGTTGTCAGAGATCATGAAGAAAAAAATGCTTTCTAATTGATGTATCAATACCGGCAGATGACAACGTGTCTCTAAAAGAAATGGAGAAACTCTCAAAATACAAAGACCTGGAAATAGAGTAACTAGAATGTGGAACCTGAAAACAGAACAATTCTATCATAGTAGGTGCATTAGGCATGATAAAAAAATTTCAGACAAATACATAACAAAAACACCAGGACTTACAAACACATATAACATACAGAAAATTGCACTACTAGGCACTGCACACATCCTACGCAGAACACTTTCCATACAATAACCATCAGAGCATCACAACAAATCACAGCACATACCCAAGGCATACAGAGCTGCGCTCGGTAGTGAAGTGAAAGCACGCTATAAAAATAAAACTACTGAAGAATAATAATGATAATAATAATAATAATAATAATAATAATAATAATAATAATAATAATAATAATAATAATAATAATAATAATATCCTTTCTCCAGTAGGCACAAGGCCTGAAATTTTGAGGGAGGGGCCATTCGATTAGATCGAGCTCCGTACGCAAGTGGCAGATTCGTAGTGGCAGACGAAATACCCATTTCTTTACTACCCACAAGGGGCTAAACACAGAGAGGACAAACAAGGAGAAACAAATGGATTAAGTCGATTATATCGACACCAGTGCGTAACTGGTACTTATTTAATCGACCCCGAAAGGATGAAAGGCAAAGTCGACCTACGCGGAATTTGAACTCAGAATGTAGCG